>NW_027497950.1:0-66556 GCF_021521415.1 Bidens hawaiensis | reverse complement strand
AATGAGTAAAAATTGAGTAATATTGGAAATAGAGTGTGTATGCTAGCTCAAAACGTAAAAAGAGTTAAAAGGCATCATGAACTCACCTGACACGAGACACACAAATACGAGCTAGAGAACCCCTCAAACAACGCACTAATCTCTCAAACACATGTGGAGAATTCTCTGAGTACAAATCTTTTTGCCATTAATATTGTATGATCCCGCTAGTAAAATTTTGTTTTTGTTTTTAATTGTAGTTCATGAAGTTCAATAGTTTTGAATTCATTAATGCTCTTTCGGTTTTCTTTCAAGTTTATCTTCGATTTTGAGGTGAGTTTCTCACACCTCTTTTTAACGCTTTTACATTTTTTGGGGTTAGCATATGTATCCTACAAACTCAAAGCATTTACTATTTCGTTTACAAACTACAATTCATTACATGGACTTGTGTGTTTACTTGATTACTTGCTCGAATTTACTTACACGTGGTAGCGTCAATAAATATGATCATGCGCCCCGTTTTGCACTCAAGACCATTTTGTTATGAGTGGAAAAGGGCCTCACTATCCGAGTACGTTGATTGTTACCAACTGGAAAGAACCTTACTTGCCTGATTATCCGAGTACATTGGTTATTACCAACTTAAAAGGACTTTACTTGCTCGATTTACACTAGTTCATGGAATTGTGTGAACTCACCAACTATTTATTTAGTTGAAATTATTTTATATATATATGCTACATGTACCATTAGTAGAGGATGACACACGGAGAAGACACTAGACTTAGGCTATTTAAACAAAGTAACTTTCCTCTATGAAATAATATAAACACTCGGAAAGAAACATATATAAGAAATTCAACAATTTCCCTATGTGGGTATAAGAAATTCAACAATTTCCTTATCTGGGACCATGACCAGACCCGTTGATCATACATCGTACACCATCAATGAACTTACATCTTTCCTGCCTGATGACCTTTTTTATAATGTTCGTATTTGGCAACCTGGTCAACACCGCGCTGGACAGCCTACAACCAAAATTTTCAACATTCAAAAGTCAAGAACTTGTTAATAATAAATATATAAAAGAAAGTAAATTACTAAGTAATAATAAAGATTCATAATTCAGAAGATCCGTCATTCTTGGGGTCCCATCATGCATGACGCCTCCAAACACGGGTGACGGTTGGAAATGTTGAACCGTGTGTCGGGTTTGCAACGGTTCAACAAAAAGTGGCTCATGCATATCACCAATATCTGAGCTGGTTGGAAAATCTGACGGTTGACTTATTGGCCCGTTCGGTGGGTAAACCGCCAATGGCAGAACCGAGTGCACCTGCTTGCTTAGTGAGGCCCGCAAATGAGGTGCGGGTTGATTCCTGGATATACTGTTTGGTATACTATTTGATAAGTGCTTCGGTTGAAGAACAACCGGGACCACGGTCCCTCTTGCCCCAACTTGTGGGACCGTCGGGGATAACCCGTAGTTGGTTTTAGGTGGTGGCGGTGTTGTATCCACCGGGTTGGGCCCGTTACCGACATAAGTAACCAGTTGCATATTTTTCTCTTTTGATATTCCTTTCCGCTTACGTTTCGGTTGAGTGTCTGCTGGAATCGGAACTTCAGCCCGTCTGATCATTTCAACATGCGTTGCCACATCATTTTCTGGTGTTATTGGAGCAGCGTGCCCCGGTTTGAAAACCACACCCGTAAATGGGATGCTTGAGTTAGCAATCTTAACCGCGAGCAAGTAACCACCTTCAAAAGTTGCCTGGACAACACCGGTTACAACCTGCCCCATGCTGTCTTGAGTTGGATCGTTGGTATGGTCAACTCGAGGAGTGTTGTTAGTCAGTGGTGCAAAACCAGGCGGCAGGGGAACAGTCACATGTGAGCGGACTCTTTGGGCCTGTTTCTCACTTGGGTTGTTTCTTGAGGGGCCTCGTTTCGGCTGTTCCATATCGATTAGTGTTGCGTCGGCCCTTACTTCTTTGTTCACCGGGTCCATTTTCTGCAGTAAAGATGTTAAGAAATCGAACAATTTTATCCGTAAAAAAATAAACTAACTCAACCAAAAGATTACCAAATCTGAGTATCCAATTTCCATAAACAAAATGTCAAAGCAAACGTTAATATCGACATTTGTGAAACAGTATATCCAGCAAACGATCATAAATCATAAATATACATATAAACAATGATTGAAGTTGTCAATCTAAACTATGAATGAAGTAATCCAGTTATCTCAGTTAAAACATTTAACATGATTAATTAGTTAATAATAAGTCAGACTAAGGACTTTACCTCCTATAACGAGAATAAACAGATTCCGTTTGCGCATAGGAAAATAATATACAGAAGTTTACTTGTGATGTGCCGTGGCGTCGTAAGATTCAAGCAAGATTTTTGCACATTAATGATTATCAGGTCCTAGACTTCTATAAGCTGCATGTATGGTGTAAAGTATAACTGGTTTTGCTAATTATATTGACTAAATTTAAATTTAACATTGCAATTAACCAAGTATCAGTTGTTAATTATAAATTCAACATATGGATGCAGTATCATTCAGAAATCCGAATTGCCAGTTTAAATTTAACATTACAATTAACCAAGTATCAGTTCTAGGTTATAACGTGTTCTTGAACTTATTTTTATCATCATTTATAAATAACATTAAAATCCTACTAAATACAACCGCAACTAGATATAACCTGAATATCAACACGCAATCGAATTAAACATCAAGTGATTACAAACAAGCGCGTACAGTTTTATACTCTCACTGGAACATAAAACGGATTAAACACACACACAGAGAAATTAGTAATGCAAAATACCACAAATTAGAGCATAATCACTCACCTAGCAGGAAATAACGATAGATCGAGCTTCAAGATTCTTTCCTTCTATAGAGCGTTCAACTGTGAATCAATTAGCAAATTACAAGAACAATTAAACACGCGAATAATCATCAAAATTCAGAATCTTCGACTAGAAAACAAAATTCGCACTCACCTGGCGCCGATTTACGATCTATCAAGCTTCGATCAACCTTTGTTATATGGATCGTTAGTCTGTGCATCAGTTTATAAATTACACGTACAATTAGACATGGAATAATTATACAATTGCATGCAGATTCAATCGATATATGAACTGGAATTTCAACTGTAACTTGAGAGTTTAAATGATCGGTTGAGGAATTGACGGTGTGATTTGAAACCCTAGATTTTAGCATTGAGAGTGAGCAGACTGCGCAGGTGGTTTTTGAGATTAATACGACGTAGTCTTCATACACACATGTATGCAAGATTGTTAATGTAACAATTCAAAGCAATCCTTTGATATATTATCTATTGTTCTTGTTTACTACTAATACTCGTAATCAAACACTTAGGGGATTTCGCACCCTTTGAGTTTGTGATACCTGTAATGATCCATTCCAGGGACCTACATGCAGGTACTCAATCTCCAGAAAAAGAAAAAAAAAAGCTTTTGATGATGATGGCATAAACTACTCCCCGAATCCGAACACACCGGTTCGTGATGTCAATGACCCAGTTCAAGAATCTGTTCCGTGGTGGGTCTTCCAGCAAATGTTACTGAAGCTTATCGAGTGCCAAAGCCCAGAAAGAAGTGGTATAACATCGGCATAAATGCAAGCATTAGATACCGAAACTACCCGTACCACGTGACTCTCCCATTCTCAACTGCGAATGGCACAATGATAGCAAAACATGAGCTATTAGACGTGCGAATGGTGATCTTACCTACATGCACTACTTGGATATGCATTAATTGTGTCTCAACTTGACATGAATTACTTCAGAAGAATCATGGGTAGTGGAGCTAGTGAAGAAGAAGCTGGAGGGTTGGTTTAAGAGATTTTTAAGAAAAGAGTGGAAGGATAACTATGCCAATTTCAAGCTTAACAATGGGAGATCTTATTTGTATCCAACCGAAGTCGATCAGGCCACCGGCAAGAGAAGAAAGGTATGGAGGTACAAGATGTCAAAAGATCTAGGGAACCAATTTACCTTGGAGAGCCGTTCACGCCCAGCATGCTTTATGACTTTGTTGCCTGGGATTTCGACAACAACACTGGGGAAGTTGTCACTCATAGTGATACCATGCATACGCTCCGCTTTTTTACGAGCATGAGCTGTGTCTCAGCAAGGAGGACTTATTGGAGTTGTACAATTCTCCTTTGGCCATAGTTGAAGATGTTTGAAGGGACAAAACAGGCATGATAGTTAAGAAGTTCAACAAGTTTGTTCATTACCTTGTTGACAACCAACTGTTTGATTATGACTCCCCCTTTGAATACGTGACCGACAGAAGATGAAAGCTAAAGATAATACTAAAGACTAGAGGGAGAATGTTAGGCCCTATTTTGAAATGTAGTCTTTTGTATTATCTAGTTTATTCACAATGTATTTTACTATCTTTCGGTTTATGTTGTAATATGTTTGGGCTCGAGGCCATGTTTGTTGAGCCCATTGGGCCGGACAAAATAGAAAGCTAGCATGGCATGCCTTCACCTATAAAAGGTGAAGCATGCACATGCTGCAACTCTTATCTTAGCTTTTTCACAAACTCTCTCTTCTCCTCCTCTACCTTACCATTTTTGAAAATAACCAAACATTCACAAGATCCGAGATCTCGGTTGCACCCAAGCGATTTCTGATAGCTTGGTGTAAGGTTGATCTAAGAACATAGTTGTTTGATCCGTTCTAAGGACCTATAATAGAAAAATAAGTGATGTGGTGCTTATGTGGAGTTAAGAGGGGTTAGAGTATACCCCATATATGGCCTAACTTGTTCTTGAACTTATTTTTCTCATCATTTATTAATAACATTAAAAACCTACTAAATGCAACGGTAACTAGATAATCTAAATATCAACACACAATCGAATTAAACATAGAGTGATTACAAACAAATAGGCACAGTTTAAGCTTTTCAATGGAACATATTAAACACATTCACACAGAAATTAGTAATGCAAAATACCACAAACTAGAGCATAATCATGATTTGTGGTAATATATATTTTTCGTAGTCCAAACCAAACCAATTAAAAGATTTTTTTTATTTTTGTTTATTTATCTTTTTGATTTATTGTCCTTATTTATTGAAAAAAAACTATTCTTTTATGTATAAAAACTTAATATTAACTTCTAATACTTTCATTCCGGTGCAATTTAAAAGTTCAAGTTTCGTCACTGCTTGATAGATAGAAATCCAAATTAAAAATTAATGTTTACGTTGTGTTGTGTTGCGATTCTTGTGATTCGATAACAAAACTTTAAATTACGATCCTATAGCACACCTAATATACACATAAAAACCTGATGTTTTAAAGTTAAACTTGGCAAGCATATTGTTACCCAAAATTAAAATTAATGCTTTAGTGGTTTTGAAGTGTTATGATACAATGGCACTTTTGAGTAGAGAAATCCTAAATTAAAATTAATGCTTATGGGCGCTTCTGTGTTGCGACTATAGTTAAGTCCGAACAGGAAAGCAACAAAAGACATTTGAAATAGAATTTCGTAGTTTCTAATGAAGCATGAGTAGAGAAACAAAAATAAAAAATTCAATAAAAATACATATTTTACTAAATAAATAAGTTGGCTAATTAATAAATATTTTTTTATCAACTCTTTAAATTAAAGTGATAAAAACAATAAAATATAAAGACTGAAAATTAAAAAAAAAATAAAAAAATCTTACCATTTATAGTTTTAGTGGCCGAAAGAGCAAACAAAATTACACTAGTAGCTCGTTCTTTTTAAAATTTCATTATAGGTTGAATAAGCTATATATTATAAACATAGGAATGAAATAACAATTTACTTAAATAAAAATTTATATAATGGAATAAGTGGGGCTCACAAAAGCCCATAGATTCGGGCTACTTGTCCACATATATCATAATTTTTTTTTCCTTTTCCATCTTGTCTTTTCATGTACATCAGCACTAGCGGAGTCAGTTCGTCAATTTAGCAATGTTTATTTTCTTTTTCTTTTTCTTTTCTCATTTTTGAATGAAATTTATGTCTATAAAGGTTTCGTAAAGTATCTGTAAAGTTGTTATCTTTAGAATTTGTGAACTTCTAAAAAATATTTTAAATTTGATTAAAATCAGGACTGTATCCGAGGTTTTAAATAACTCAGCCGAGCTGAAATAAAAAGGTCGGTAGGCTTTAACGAATAACGAAATATAAACCTAATTTTTATAAACAACAATTAATGTTATAACAATAAATATAACAAAACTATAATATGAATGTAATACCCAAAGTTTTGCATCTTCGCGATACGCGAAGAATCCAGGATTTGCATCTTCGCGTGGACACGTGGCGATACCGTAGTGACACGTGGCAAGCCTACGCGGCAACTCAGCGAAGCTAGTGCACTTTCGCGATACGCGAAGCAGCTTCGCGATACGCGAAAATGCAAGAAAATTTCTATAAATAGGTCGGCCATGGGGTGGTCCTCACTCATCCAACTCACACTCCCAATCACACATTACCTCGATAAGTGTGCCACGACCCCGATATGTCGATATCCCGACAAGTCTTACCTTGAAATGCGTGCCATAACCCTACCTAAATACTCTCTCAACTTTCTTCCAAGTAGAAGTGCGGTCCAAGTAGAGCATAGGCATTTCGAGTAATAAGCCATTCAAGGTAGGGGTTCTACCGGTTATTATATTATAAATGGCTTAGACCCTAGTCGGGGATTTAGCCCGTACCTTGATTTTATAAAGTAAAAATAAGATTTCATAAAGTCGAGATTATAGATAAAATAATAGTTCTTTATTATATATAAAGAATTTACTAAATATTTCTTATGTTAAAAGAAATGTGAAAAGTATGTTTCTTCTCGAAGAAGAAACATAATTTATAAAAATGATTAACAAAAGTAAGGACTAGAGGTCCTTATATTTATAAAGAGATAAAATGCCAAGGTAAAGGTTACGTAATCGGACTAAAGGTCTAAAGCTAGATCGTTGATCTAGTACTTATAAAATGTTATTCTCGTACTATAGGTCCGAGGTAACGAGACAAATTGGTGAGAAACACCAACCAAGAAGAAAGGAGAATACGTCCAACTTTTTATAAAACAAAGTCTTGAATGTTTGCATGGGATTACATCCCTAAAACTTTATAAACAAAAGTAATGCTGGCCCTCAGGCTATTGTATACGTTTGTCTGGATCCTTACATATGTGGGTAGACGGTGGGCACACTGCACCACGCTTGCTAATGCCTCCGCCACGTTGGGCCGGACCTAAGTAATGTCCGAGAGGGGATTATCTCGTGTATATTGATAGTTGCTAAGACCTCGATGCTGCAGTATCGCTGAGAGGTTTCAAGTATAACTGGAGGTTTATAATAGTATATTTAACTTGGTTGTTTCCTAAACCACGATGGGCCGGGTCATAAGATACCAGAGGGGATAACTAAGTAACTTAAATGTTTTGTGTCAGCATGTTCACCAGCATGTGTTGCTGACGTATTTTATAACTGTTTTACAGGTAATGGAGAATAGGTGTTTGTAGAAGATGGATAGCCGTTATACGATCTGATGGCTTAATGGATGTTTTATTATTAAAATAATGTGAAACATGGTTTTGTAATCCAAACACTTCTGTACAAATTAACTGGTGTTTTAAAGTCCCGTCTTTCAAATATAATAATATTTTATTAAAAGTCTTCCGCTTTACAACCTTAAACTCTGATATATTTACAAAACAGGTACTAACATTGGGTGTCACGCCCAGGCCCTGAGCCGGGGTGTGACAAGTGTTGGTATTAGAGCCATTGATCTTAGCGAATTAGGTATATAAGTATACCTAAGCTTTGAACAGATATAAGTTTCAATATTTATTATTTTATTATATAAGGATAAGATAAGTTGGTATTCTTTCTTATCCCTTATCATTTTAATCTTTTCTATCCCTTATCATTTTTATCCTCATAGATGTCGATATTCAAAAAGATGATAGAATTCTTCTACGAAGAAATGAGACAAGCAGGCCATCTAGAGCCCATCGTTCCTCCCGATGGTCAAAGTGATGAATACTATGCTAACTTCTTCGACCAGGACAGACCCCTCACACTAGTGGTCCAATATGGGAATCAACCAATTCACTTCCCAGGCACGGAGCAAATTCCAATCAACATTCCAAGTGATCCGCCAACCCCAAGGAATCATCCTTCCAATAACATGGAGGTTAACGAACCAGCTAAGTCCAATCCCAAGAAGGGTACCCCAAGTTGGATGCAGATTTACTCTGACCCAAGAACCCTAGTTTACAACCCCATAGATTCTCCTCATTCTGTTTCAGGTCCATCAAGGAGACCCAAGATGAGAGTGATACAACCGAAGACCATTCGGATTGAGGTGAATCAAAGTAATGTGGAAGTTGAACCAGAAGAAGACCCGAAGGAGGAAGTTGAAGAGGAGTCGGAAGAAGAACCAGAAGAAGAATCGGAAGAAGAACCCGAAAGAAGGCATATGTCCAAGCACTCACAGGTAGTTTTCCACCCTTTACAGGTGTCGTTCCAACCATCTCGGAACAAGCTGAGGAAATCAGGCAGCAAGAGGAGGCTGCAGAAGTTTTTCACAACATGCAAGTTGAATCCAGTCCACCACCGCCGTATCCAAGAAACCATTATGATATAGTCATGATGGGGTATCGTGATCCACCGCCCGAGTACGGATATCCAAGTCTCATCCCTCAGTCCCAAGAAGAGCATTTGGATCGGGCACTGCATGAGACGGATGGATTGCGGAAAAAGTTGGCTACGGAGAGTAGCAAGAAGAAGAAAGTAGAGAAGAAGTTACTACACAAGTGTAGTAAGTTGAAGAAGATAATCAAGAAATACATGAAGGATTGAAGACTCGTTCTGTTGTGACCATACCGTTTGTACCTTGTTCTGTTGTGGTTCTATCGTTTGTTCCTTGTTCAGTTGTTGTAGTATAGGTGGTTTCTAGAATAAGTCTGTAGTATTTGTGATAATATTGTTGTTTCTCGAGTTCGTAGTAATAGGAGTTGTCATAATCTATTCTGTTTGTGAGATAAATAAAAACTTTTAAGTAATAAGTCAATTTCCTTATAATTTCAGAATGTCGAAACAAAGTAATCCATCCCAAAATAAGGAAGCTTCGAATGCTAAAAACAACGAATCGAAAACTGAGCCTGCTCAAGGAAACCATGAGCAGTTGATAACCAAAATGCAAGAAATGATCAATGCCATGAATACCTTATTACCCGCTATGAAAGAAAAATCTGTCCATCAAAGTGAAAACCGACAACCCAGTAAGTCTGTCAAATCCAAATCCCGTCCTAATCCTATCCCTCAAAACAAAGAAAGTGATCAGGGATCAACCAATGGTGAAAAGATCCACCAAACCTTTAAGAAAAAGTTACGAATCGAAGGTTGTTTGTTTAATGACTTTAAGAATTATGGACCGAAAGAGTTTTATGGCGACAAAGGAGCCATAGCCGCCATAAGATGGCTCAAAGAAATTGAATCAATTGTCATAATAAGCAAGTGTACTGAGGAGGAAAAGATTCAGTACACAACACGGATGTTTAGGGGGAAGCCCCTAGAGTGGTGGAACACTCTGTTGATGACAAGAGGTAGGAGAATCATGTACCAGTTGACGTGGGAAGAGTTTAAAGATCTGGTGTTATAGAAGTATTGTCCAATGCATGAGATTGACTTAATCCAAACCAAGTTTCTTAATCACAAAGTGGTCGGGTCTAATCTGAGAGACTACAATACCAAGTTCCAAGAATATTGTAGACTTGTGCCTCAGTTGGTAACACCCTAATCAAACAAGGTAACCCGCTACATATGGGGTTTACCGAGAGAGATAAGAGACATGGTAAGGTCTCATCTGCCGCAGACAGTTGAATCCGTCATGGAACTGGCTGGTTATTTGATGAACGGTTTGATCCACAACAAAGAGGAAGATAAGAAGGAATATTCAACAAATAACTAGAAGGGAAAGGAAAATAATTGTTTCAAAGGAAAAGATGTGGATAGGAGGAGAGGTGGTTTCAATTCCAACTACCCGTTGTGCAAGATTTGTTAGAGACATCACTCGAGTCGATGCCGGTTTGCAGTATCTTCATCCATCATCTGTGATTCATGCAAGAAGCCAGGACATGCCCCTGCTGATTGTTGGAAGAACAAGATGACTTGTTTCAACTGCAGGAGATGGGACATCTTAGCTTCGAATGTCCTAAAAAGAATGTTGCTGGGAGTGGAGGTGCTGGAGGGATCAGCACCAAGAATGAAGGAAAGAAGGGGAATGCTCGAGTCTTTGTACTCGATACCAAGAAGGCCGCAGACATACCGGAAACCATCACCGGTACGTTCTTAGTTAATAACGTTTACGCGAGAGTTTTATTTGATTCTGGTGCAAATCAGAGTTTTATAGATTATAAGTTTTGTAGTCTATTAAACGAACCTTTAAGGAAATTAAATGAAACTATAAACGTTGAGACGGCCAGTGGTGAGATAGTTAAAATTTCCGAGACCTTAGAAAATGGAAAGATCTTATTAGCAGGCTACGTCATACCTGTACAATTACTACCCATGACATTAGCAGGTTTTGATATAGTTCTAGGTATGGACTGGTTATCCGACAACCATGCCCGTATCATCTGCAATAAGAAAACCATAGAACTTTAAGCCCCTGACAAACGAACATTTCAAATCGCGGGCGATAAAGATGCTGGTCATGTTAGCATAATCTCCATGATAAAAGCTAACAAATGCTTAAATCAAGGATGTTTAGCATTTATGGCTTATGTAACGGAAGATGTAACATTTCGGATTTTTCAAATCGTATTCATTTATGTTTAACCCGACCCGGGAATATTTTGGATCACTATTATTAATCAAAAATCAAATCTTTATAAGTATTAAATTCCTAATGTTCACTTTAGGCCCTCACACTTTAAATAACGTTTAAATCCTAATGATTTCATCAAAAAGTGCATTTAAAGACCATACACCAAACTATAGGGACTAAACTTCTAAAAAATGAAACTTTCCGCTCCTAAACTCCGGAGCGCCGCGCGACAGGCTCCACTCCATGTGGCCGCGCAGCGTGGTGGCTGACCTGGTCAGAATCCCAACTCATTTTTCGTTCATTAACTCGTTTAAGGCATAAAATCATTTATTTTAGGCATGTTTGAGTGAATTAAGGTCCAAGTAAACATCATATAACTAAAATATCATTCCTAATTTGTTTCCCTCTGCCCAAGATCAGAACCTTACTAATATTTCATTGATTCTTTCCTTAAATCGCATATACTTGCTTAAACGGGCCAAAAAGCCTATAATTAGTTTGTTTTATGTTTTTCCTATATAAACAAGACCCAACCATCTGCTGTAAACTTTAATCAAACCCTAAAGATCATACTCCAGCCGTCCTACCTTCTGCCCAGCTCGTAAAACCTTCGGTTTTTGCCTCTTCGTTAATGATTCAAGACTTGTTCGTGGACTTTACTTGCTTTACGATCTTTGACTTCCGTTTCTCATCAATCCTTTCACTTTCCGGGTAAGTTGTAAACTATAAAATCGTTCATACATATTCCCTAGTCAATGACCTTCAATCAATTTTAGATTGAAGGGTATTGACTGGTCAATTGCTTTAAAACCCGAGAAGGGTAAAACAGTCAACAAGTTTGACTTTGCGTTTTCTCATGCTTCTGGTTGGATTCAACGTTCGGTCCAGAAGACTTTTATTCTCGTAACGTAATTTTAAGGGTTCTGACCAAAACCCGACTTCCGACTCAAAGTTCAGATTCTGGTCAGACTCGACTCGTTTAAACATTAAAATCAACATAACTAGAGTTCTACTCATCCGTTTGGATTGATTCCAGCGGGATTAAGTTCATTTTTATTTATAGTTTCATATCACAAAGTTTCAGATTCTGATCATTAATCTCGTTGGATGCGTATTGGACGACTCGCTTAAATCATTAGTTCGTTTATCGAATTTATTAATCACTTGCCTTCCGTCTAAGGTGAGTTTGATCATTCCCCTTTTTATACACTGTTTTCAAATGTTTTAGGGACATATGCATACTTACTCATATTTTCTATTCTATATATACACAAAATCGCAAACATAATCATTGTGTGATTATCAGTTGAATGCTATTTGCTAATTGCTACATGTTTAATTGTTTATTTGATAACGTTTCGGAGAGGTCCAACATATCCCCTTTTGCATAGGGTTTTCATTAGTATGATCATACGACCGTCTTAGTAACCGGAGCCCGATTCGCTTGGCGAAGGTAAACCGACAATTTAGTCATGGTAATCAATGCCCGATTCGCTTGGCAACAATTAATTGGCACACGAATATACTTGATTTTGGTTTGTTAAGGTTTGATTGATTATTACCACATAGATTGTTTTGCGCATTTATCATTTATTATTTATCAATTATATATATATATATATATATATATATTATTTGTTGTTTCAAAATTGGTGATCATCTCACTCAACATGTGTTGTTGATCAAACTCCATTTTCTACGCATATGCAGGTTGATTGAAGATTGAAGTTTGGACATTTAGAAAGACCTTAGGATTATAATGAAGAAAAACTTAAATTTAAATGGTTGTATCTATTTATTTGAATTGTATCGTTGTATTTGATTATTGTGTGTGTTATTTGAACAAAATAATCAATTAGATATTGTAATTTATATTTATGATAGTATCTTCGAGCTGTGAGCAATCGGATCACGCCCCGGCATTTCCGCCTTAGGTTGGGGTGTTACAGAAGAATCAAAACCGAAGGAAATCAAAGATGTTATCCGAATTTTCTGATGTCTTTCCGGAACTTCCAGGAATCCCACCCAATCGAGAAGTCGAATTCAGAATAGACTTAATGCCGGGAACAGCTCCAATAGCCAAATCCCCATATCGTTTGGCTCCGACGGAAATGAAGGAATTAAAGAAACAACTGGATGAGTTGTTAGAGAAATGGTTTATTCGTCCAAGTTCATCACCTTGGGGAGCTCCGATTTTATTCGTCAAGAAGAAAGATGGTTCCATGAGAATGTGTATCGATTACAGAGCCATGAATAAAGTAACTATTAAGAATCGATATCCGCTACCTAGAATTGACGACCTATTCGATCAATTGTAAGGAGCAAGTTTTTTTTCGAAAATAGATTTACGTTATGGATACCATCAGTTGAAAGTTCAAGAAGAAGATATTCCGAAAACGGCGTTTCGAACAAGGTACAGATATTATGAGTTCATTGTAATGCCATTTGGACTCACTAATGCCCCAGCCGCTTTTATGGACTTGATGAAGAAGAGTTTGTAAGCCTTATTTAGATAAATTTGTAATCGTATTCATTGACGATATACTTATTTATTCTAAATCGGAAGAAGATCACAAAGTTCATCTTAGAATCTTGCTTGAGATACTCCGAAACGAGAAGTTGTATGCCAAATTTCCCAAGTGCGAATTGTGGCTGTATGAAGTACAATTTCTTGGCCACGTTATCAATGCAAATGGAATTCAAGTGGACCCCGCAAAGATTGAAGCAATAGCTAAATGGGAGATTCCTAGATCGTCAACCGAGGTCCGAAGTTTCCTGGGTTTGGCTGGATATTATAGAAGATTCATCAAGAATTTCTCCTGTATAGCAGTTCCCTTAACTTCTGTAGGTTCCCAGCCGGATCTACATGAGATATCGCGTACTACGTAGGTGCGGAATCCCTACGTAAGACGTTACGAGTATAGAAAACAACACGAGCTAACACACGATACGATAACCAAACACACGTTGTATTCCAACCGTAAACACGTGATACTATGATCACCGGATACAAAACTCTCTGACTCGAATACACAAACTGTTAATCTTTTTCTTTTTAACTTTCTAAGCCGTAACCTAGTTTATATAATCACGACAACTTCGCCTGGCATGTTCAGGCGAAGTTGTCCCTAACTTCGCTTGACTAACAAGTTCGCCCATATAAGCGAACTTGTTAGTAACTTCGCTTACATACAAAACTCAAATCTAACAAACACGATTACAGACACTCGACAATGAACTACTGACATCATGCACCAACAGACTCCCCCTTGGCAGTAGCTTCATCTCTTTAGCTTCAAACACGTGTCTTGTAATCTTCAATCTTCTATCTTCAAGCATGCACTCCTTCTCGAACACAAACCGAGACCACTCTTTGATATTTCCTCGCTTCGTCTTTCCAAGCAGGAATATAAAATATCTTCTTGTCATTCAACACCTGCAAATCAGCTTGCGATAAGTTTACCAAGTGCATCGGATCGTACACTCTAAGCAGCTCTTGTTCATCTTCGTCTTCCATCACCGCCTCAGCTGTCTCACAATCTACAAACCACCACTTCAGGTCTTTAAGCACATCCTTGGGCATTAGCTTCATCGGTACTTCTTTCAAACACCGGATCGGTTTATACTTCATGACCATCCAAGGCTTTCCATCAGCTCTCAAACCTCTATCCTTGTCTTCAACAAGTTTTCCCTTTTGTGGCTTTAACAGCTCAAATTTCTTCTCTTTTATACTCTCTTTCCATACAATTTTCCCAATGACTCTAGCCATATTATCGTCACTTCTGTTTATCAATCCCAATCTGGCTAAGTCTTTCACTTCACATTCTGGCAGTGTATTCAACGATCTTAACATCCTTCTAAAGTACTGAACACCGTCATACCTTTTAATCACGAAGAGCCTCAACTGCTCATCATATATCCAGCAAATAATCCCTATCTTCGCTTCAGCATAGCCTTTAATGTTGTAACTCTTCTTAAACATTGTAGGGACCGCCGGTTTCTTCGTTTTGACGAACCACTGAGCATAGCCTTCTTTCCATCTAGGCTGCTCTTTCCATTCAGACTCATCATTCCCAATCTGTTGACTCATATCTACGTTCTCGACTTGCGGTATCTCATGCTCCACATTCTCCTCTACTATCTCTCCCTCTTCTATCTCTGTATCAATCACAATCTCTTCACCAATTTTCTCTATCATATCACTCGGTAGTACATCATCATCCCCAACCAAAACATCATCCATCTCCTCTACATCCACCACCACCACATCATCACCACCAGCTGCCGATGTCGACTCCCCCTGAGTTGTGTAAATTCCAAGAGCTTGATCAGTTCTTGGCAACTCACCACCTGCATCTTTCGATGCATTGGGATCATCGTCTCTATCATTTCGTCTCTTGGTCCTCAACTCGTCACCTTTACAGCTCGTCTCCCCCTGAGATGCCAAGAACTCCTTGAAAGCATCTATGATTTTTCCATGTTGTACCAGGAGATACGACTGCATCTGATTCTCTGTAACTAGGCGCTGAATAGCCTGGGTCTGGATAAGATTAATCCTTGACTGCTCTGCCACGACCCGTTCCGGTGCTGCTATTCGTTCTGAGTCTGATAGGGTTGCATCGAAATCGAACCTCATATGCGATAAATCGTGAGTGTACTGAGGAGGGATTTCCGATGTCACCGGGACCTCAGAAGTAGAAATAGACGTAACCGCAGGTGGTATCGTCACCGATAGCCCTGCAGTGGCCACAACTGTCGACTCTATAAATTGTGCCACGACCTCCGATGGAGTAACGGTCGGAGGCGGCAATGAAACGATCTCAGGAGCCTAAAGTTGGAAAGTAGTGGGTGGGAGGCCAAAAGTAGACGAGGTAGCCACCACGGGAACACCCGTAGCGCTTGGCCTTGTAACCTGTAGGGATGAGGGAACCATTGTCATACCGGATAGTGCTGGTGGAGTGAAACGTACCACCCTAGAGCTCTCACCGGCTCCTGATCCTGCACCTATCCGTTCCCTTCTTGACCTCCGGATCAACTGTTGAACCTCTTCCTCATAATCAGACTCGCTATCATCAACAGTTCTCTTTCTCTTCCCATGTAGTCTTTCTCGAGTTACCATAATCCTTCTTGCCTCTGCCACTTCATCATCAGAATCAGAGCCAGCCACCGTTGTAGCTGCCCTAGTAACATTCACAGTCGAAGCACGTTCAACCTGGACCTGTACGTTCTCCTCTGGATCCACCCGATCCATATCAAAGAAGCCTTGACCACCAAATTCTGCATCAAGGTCCACGTTCTCCTCCGGTGACACAACAGGAGCAGCAGGTATAGCTTGAGGTGCTCCTGCCTATTGTGGTGCCGGGTCCCTAAACTCGTCCCCTCGAGCAGGCACATACCCCGGGTTGATCAAGTACCCAAAGAGTGGAGTATGTCGAGGACGGAGCTCAGGTTTGCTCCTCGCACTGGAGGATCGACATTGGGCGAAGATCCGTTTGTTCACACTCTCAACGTATCGGATCGGACGGCGCTGAGGAAGCGTTGAAGCAACATGATTCAAAATCATTTGTAGGAATCTTGGATACATGATGAATCGCTCACGCGCCATCGCTCTTCGTTGACGATCAATCTCATAAAAGACCATCTGACTAAAGCTGAATCGCTTGTTGTAAGTCAGAGCAGTCATCGGTGACTGCTTGGTCGCGCCCATGCCATCAGTGCCCGCCTTTCTCCCTGACATGCAATCGATCATAACATGCATGAGAAAGCGCCACTGGTCAAGCAAAAAGCCTTTCCTCCTCTGTGTATCCCCCAAGGGACCAGAGTATCCCATCCTCAAAAACGCTCCATCACGGAAAGGAGCTACAAACTCGGTTGGGTCATCCCTTGTCTCGTTCCCAAATCGTAAAGCCGCCCGGATTTGTTCAGAAGAGAACTGAACAATATGATTGTTGACGGTTGTGCGCATCACCGGGGGCTCGACTCTACAGTCGTATTCCACTGTCTGCCAGAAATCCTCAATATTGGGCAAGGAAATTGGCAGAGTTGTTGTAATCGCGTGGAATATCCTCGAGCATAAAAGAAATGTGATGATTTCGCGGAAATCATCAACTCCGTTCACCTCCGGGCTAATGTTATGTACATGTTGTGACCCGGGAAGAACTGTCTCTGGTGATCACCTCCGTCATCACCGCCTGCACCACCTGCTCCAGCAACAGCAGCCATATCTGCAACAAACAGGTTAAGTTAGATAAACTTCAAAGCGAATCACAAGTTCGCCTGTTACCATGAGCGAAGTTGTGATCAATACTGTATAGGCGAAGTTAAAGGTGAGGCGAAGTTGGGAAACAACTTCGCTTCAACTTGAACTTCGTCTGATAATAGTTAAGTAAAATGGTCCAGGCGAAGTTACGGATAACTTCGCCTAATCACAACATCGCCTCATAAACTGTTTCAAAATCAATAATCAGGCGAAGTTAAACCTCAGGCGAAGTTACGGATAACTTCGCCTACACTGTAACTTCGCCGAATTTGAATCGGCAACAGTTATAGATTTTGAACGACGTGTAGATGATGATTTCGGAGATCGAGGACTCCGAAATACATGATTTTATGAAGTTTTAGACGTTCAAGTAGTTTACTATCACGTAAAAACATGTTTGAAATCGGGTGTTTAAGGTTTCGAAAGACGAGGTCGATAATCGAGTCGAAACGACCGATGATCAACCTCAAAAGCACTGATTATACGAAACTAGAAACCTTACACACCTTTAATCACAGATTGGAATCGAAAAAAAGAAACTCAGATGATCGATGATATAAGTTCGCCGGTTGACAGAGAGTTAAGTTCGCTGGGTTTTTGAAATTATGAAACTGTTTGACCTTTAAATTCCTTTATATAGGGTCAAAGTTAGTACAGGCGAAGTTATCGATAACTTCGCCTATTCCAGGCGAAGTTATCAACAAGTTCGCCTGCATTTACAAAACAAACCCCTACACTTTTAACAATTTTCAATAAAGTTTTAAAAACATCCTTTAAAGCGTTAAATGATACGATCAAGACCAAGTAACCAGGTATAAAATCAAACAATTACAAAAGTAACAAAAATTTGAAAAATTAAAGTACACGGGATCAAATTTCAGTCTCGACAGGGACTACCATGTTTTAGAAAAGATCCGAACAGGAATCATACCAATTTCGTGACTGTCACACAGATCCGTGTTCAGCTGTATTATGACATAAAGAAACAGGTTGTAAGCAGGTAATCTACTTAAAATGGTTTTCATCGTTTCTGTGATACGAGTTAGGTTCAATTAAGCTCAAAACTTAAGTGGGCAACAACTCAGAGATTATGATGCCTCCTATCTATTCTCAAGGCGTATTTGGCTTTCCCCAAGTCACCCCGAATTGACCTCGACCCGTAGTGTCTGATTAAGTAGTAATTACTCTTCGATCTTAGACTCTGCTTCCCGTTCACCTTCTTGTGTCTTGATTGATAATCATTATCATTATGAACTCTAGAATTTTTTTTTTTTAATCTAACATGTATATACACAACTTTAAGTAGAAAATAACTGCAAGTCCCGAATCTGGATCACTGCAGCGTCTTGACACGCTATCTTCACGGGAATCAGAACACTCACGGGCTCGTGTATGACTGGGTAATCGCTTTTCTGCCTATCATTCGGAAAGATATGTATGAAGACATGCACAACTCTTAAGGAGTTTCCACATAAATCGAGTAGATTTAGTTAGTATCACATCTACTTTTACGCACCATAAAAAGCTACCATGACATACAATGACTGTTCTAAAGTCTTTTAAGCCTAATAACTTCACTAGTTAAGCACACACAATTAGTATATCTATCACTTTCCAAGGTTAGATCAATTTTCTGTTAAACATAGTAAAGGAACTTCTTACGAAGTAGTAGACTTGAAAAATAATTTCATCTCCCGAAAAGAAAAATTTAACTTCTATCGCCCCGACCAAATCAAAGTCTTCAGGTTAACGGCTATCCCGAAGATCCAATGGATCAGCTGGACCGACCACATACTAGTATGTGTCCTTCTAACTAAGTATGATCGACTAATTTTCAGCGAAAGAATGAAAACTCATCATAAACCGCCCCGGTCACTTTCAGTCATCTGGTTAATGGCTATCCTCATATTCTACAAGTAGAAATATGGACCAAACATATCCGAAGACATGTCCTTCAAACTGAGGCAACCGACATAATTCTAAGCAATAGTGACGTTTTTTTTTTTAACCCAAACATATGACATGGTTACTCGGGATTGATCATCCCATTCAGCTCAACAAGGTTTTGAAATCTAGTTTTGTCAAACGCTTTCGTGAACAAGTCAGCGAAATTATCTAACGTGTCAACCTTTTCGAGCTCAATCAGCTTCTTCTCAGCACAATCCTGTATAAATGATGACGTATGTCAATATGTTTAGTTTTACTGTGCTTCACAGGATTGTTAGTTACTGAGATAGCAGCAGTGTTATCAATGCAAATAGGAGTAAGTGAGAAATTCAGACCATAATCGCGCAACTGTTGTTGAATCCAAAGAACCTGGGAGCAGCAGTTGGATGCTGCCATGTATTCTGCTTCACAGGTTGAAATTGCGACTGAGGTCTGCTTCTTGCATTGCCACGACACTAGTCTGCCACCAAGAAACTGACATCCACCAGTTGTAGACTTCCGACTCTGATTGCACCCTCCATAATCAGAATCTGTGTAAGCAACTAGCTCCAAGTCTCCTCCTCTCGAGTACCACAACCCCAGCTTCGGCTTGCCTTTGAGATACCGCAGTATCCTCTTCGCACCCTTCAAATGAGATTCTTTTGGGTTTGCCTAAAAGCGTGCACAAAGACAAACAGCAAACATTATTAAGGCCTAGAAGCAGTTAAGTACATTAAAGAACCTATAATTGCCCGATATTGGGTTGGGTCCACGTCTGCATCGTTGTCTGAATCAGCACCCAATTTGTGATTGACGCAGACTGGAGTATCATATGGAGTGCTGTCCTCCATCTTGAAGCGTTTGAGAACATCATGGACATACTTCATCTGATGAATGAACATCCCGTCTTTCTTTTGATCAACCTGCAATCCTAAAAAGAAAGTTAGTTCACCCATAGCACTCATTTCAAATCTCTTCTTCATGACGGCCTCAAACTCCTGACACATGGCGACCTTTGATGCAGCAAAGATAATGTCGTCCACGTAGACTTGCACCAGTAGGAAGTCGCTACCCTTTCTCTTGAAGAACAATGTGCTATCAATTTTACCTATTTCAAACTCATTCTCAAGCAAGTAATCTGATAAGGTTGAATACCAGGCATGAGGTGCCTGATGTAGTCCATACAGCGGTTTACTTAGCTTGTACACGTGATCGGGAAAGTCAGGGTCAGGAAAACCCGGAGGTTGCTCAACATACACAACCTCATCGACTTTACCGTTTAGAAACGCACTCTTCACATCCAACTGAAAGACCTTCATCTCCTTATGAGCAGCAAATGCCAAAAACAAACGAATGGCTTCCAATCTTGCTACAGGAGCAAACACCTCATTGTAATCAATCCCCTCTTGTTGATTAAAGCCTTTAACAACCAGCCTCGCCTTGTTCCTGATAACAATCCCTTTCTCATCTCTCTTACATTTGAAGACCCATTTTGTGCCTATCGCATGCACATTCCTTGGTTTTGCAACTAAGTTCCATACTTCCATTTTCTTAAACTGAGCTAACTCTTCTTGCATGGGTTTGACCCACGAGCTGTCCTTAAGAGCCATTTGATAGTTCTTTGGTTCAATCTGGCTGATAAAGCAGGTGTACAAGCACTCGTTGATTATGCCTGATTCTTTAATGCTTGTGTAAACACAGGTGTGCTCATTCAAGCTTTGTCTTGTTTGTACACCGGCGGACAGATCACCTATCACATTCTCCAAAGGATGATCTTTGTGAATTCTCGTAGTCGGAACCGAACCGACATTCAGATTATCTTCCAAGTTCGAAGATAGCTCATCAATGGGTGATTGATGTTGAGAGTGAAACGGATTGATGAATTCCTCTTCAGTAGAGGCAGCAGGGGTATTGACAGCATTTGACGAGGAAGGCTGACATTCATCATACTGTGGTCGTTGCACCAAAGTGTCTTCCTCATCGCATATCATCTTCGTAGCAATTCTTTCCTCAACTTCTGCAAAAACCAGATAAGGTATGTTAAAAGATTTAAAAGTCTATCATAGTCGAAAACCCCAGCGGGTCCCGAGCTTGGTTTTGGTGATTTGTAACTTGTGATATCAGTGTTACACACCACCTCAACCTTGCTGTTCGATGTATTAAAGACCCGTCTGTTGGGAGTCCCAACGAAGTATCCGACTAAGATTCCTTCGTCGGCTACTTCACCAAATTTAGAATTGGTCTTTAATATCGAACATGGGGACCCGAATGGTTCAAGACCACTCAAGTTTGGCTTTCTCCCATGCATAAGTTCATAACAGGTTTTATTTAATCTTTTAACAGTTAACACTCTATTAAGGATATAACAGGCTGTAGCAACAGCTTCAGCCCAGAACACCACGGGAAGTTTCGAATCAGCCAGCATAGTTCTGGCTCCTTCAATTAAGGTTCTGTTCTTCCTCTCAGCCACTCCATTTTGTTGCGGTGTATACGGTGCGCTGTATTGGTGTTCTATCCCCTTCTGTAAGCAGAAGATCTCCATCTCGTAGTTCTTGAACTCAGTTCCATTGTCACTCCTGATGAATTTAACCCGTTTCCCCATGATATTCTCCACCTTGGTAATCAAATTCTTTACCATCTGCACTGTTTCATCCTTTGACTTCAGGAAATATACCCAGGAATATCGTGAGAAATCATCAGTGATCACCAAGCAGTAAGATGTTCCTCCTAGACTTCTTACATTCACGGGACCGAAGAGATCCATGTGAAGTAATTCTAGGGTACTGAAAATTGAATTGACCTTCTTGGTGAGATGGGATTTCTTGTGTTGCTTTCCCTTTTTGCATGATAAACATTTGTCTTCAAAGTTGAAATTCTTCAAGGGAACACCCAGCACAAGCCCATTTTTGACAAGGTAGTTCATTTTCCGAAGATGAATGTGTCCCATCTCCCATGCCACAACTCGGACTCCGATTCAGTCGCTTTTGACAGAAGACACGATTCTTCTGTGGCCATCTCAGTCGATCTCATATCCATGATATACGTATTCTTCACTCTTGGAGCCTTCATAACAATCCAATCTTCTGGTATCTTAAAACCAGGATACAACACAATCGCTTCATTCTTTGTAAAATGTACGGTGTAGTCTTTGTCACAAATCTGCGAAACACTCAGCAGATTGTGCTTTAGTTCTTCAACAAAGTTTACTTTCTCCAAAGTCATCTTTCCATTCGACACCGTCCCTATTCCTGTAATCCTTCCACCGCTCTCTCTTGCGAAACTCACCCTTCCACCTTGAACAGGTTTCAAGTCGTGTAACAATTTCTTGTTACCCGTCATGTGCCGGGAACAGCCGCTATCCACAACCCATTGATTGTTGGCAGCCCTGTTCAACTGTTCATGCACAATTAAAGCAGATGATTAAAATCTGGGGACCCAAGACCGATTGGTCTTGGGTCGATACATTCCGTACCTTGGCTGTCCAAAGTTAGTATTATAATGATTTCTGTGAGTCCTAACAGGATACCTTCTTGTGGATTGACTATGAGGCCATCCAAACCGTCTTAAATTAAATGAATTATTAGTTATGGTTTGGTTGTTAGTAGTGAAAATCTGAGATCCTTTTCTTTGAAAACCTGAATTAGACCAATTTCTGAATTTTGATGGGTTTTCAGTTTTAACATTATCGTTAGTTCTATTCTCAGTTCTCGAAGGCCTCACACCTCTGAATCTCTGCTTCAGAGGGCAATCAGCAACAAGATGTCCTTGTTGATTACATCTAAAACAACACCTGTTTTCAACTTTCTTATCAAAATTTGTCTTAGATGTTGAGGCTGTATTACTGCTCGTTTGTCTCACATATGGTGGGACATACGGGTTTAGTGGAGACTTCTTTTCAGGTGTTTTATTTTTTTCTCCACTTTTTGGTAACACTTCCTCTTCTCACTCGACTCAGAAGACTTGTCCGAGTTAGATGAGACAGGACTCGGAGCAGAAATCTTAACACTTGCAACAGGCTTACTAAATTCTGGTTCTTTAATCGTTACTTTAACCGGAACTGTCTGACCATAGTCAACATCGACAGATTTCTGATTACTAGGGTCATAAGTGTAATTATGATTGAAAGGTGGTGGAACTTCATGATAACCAATTCCTCCCCTTTTTGGGGAACCTTGATCACTAACGAGGTGATCAAGTATAGCGGAGGAATTTCTGAATTGTTCAAGTTTCCTGTTAAGTTCCACCACTTTTACCTGGTGATCAGCTATCTGTTTTTCTCTTTCAGCTATTAGTTTGGTTTTCTCTTCTAAAACTTCATAGCTAAGATCAATCACTTTAATTTTTTCAGCAAGCTTTGCTTTAAGACTTTTAATATCTGTTTCACTAGCTTTAATTTTTACTTTGTAACTATTTTCTCTAGCTTTAGTGAAATGATGATCTTCTTTTAAAGTTTTATATTGCGCATCCAAACTAACAAACTGATCAGTTAGAGTTGTCAGTTGTTCAGATAGCTGTTCACACTTAGTACAAGGGAGTTCGGTACTTACCTCGGAGAGCTGGTCTGCTACATCTGCCATGTACGCTTCATTTTCGCCAGTTCCCTTCTCACTATCTGCATTTTCGATGTTTGCCAAGTTGGCCTGTTCAAATACTTCTTCAACATGCAGATTCCAGTTATACTCCTCGTTCTGTCTGGAAATCATGGCTCTATAGTCATTACCACTACCACTCTGCTGTGTAGATCTGTTTTGACTGCGTTCTACACGTTCATTTTTGCATTCTTTTGCAAAGTGGCCATTCTGCTGACAGTTGTAACAGCGTACCTTCGACTTATCAAACCCTGGCCTCTCTCCGACAAACTTCCTGCCAGTCTTCTTCATGAACCTCTTCACCCTTTTGACAATCATAGCCATCTGCCACTGCAGATCCATCTCCTCCAGATCATCAGCATCGATATGGTCATAGTCTTCATCCAAAACTACAGGATCAACGATCTTACCCTGAATGTAGTTCTCATACGAAGCAATAAAAGATGCATAGAGAGAAAACTGATGTTCAGCAGATTTGACACTCATGGGCATCTTCGAGTAGTTGTTGTTTGAAACACTTGGGGAATAACTACTCTTGGTCGCTTGAGGTTGAGAAGCATTTGACCCTCCAGCTACATAGCACACATCACCGTTCATGTTGAGAGATACATGTCCCTCATGTGTTGAGCTCGCGCCTGACTCTCCCTTAGAGTAATAAGCAGATGATTCAGTTTTCGAACTTGATCCAGAGTTAACCTTTGCACCATACATACCCGGATCTTGAACCTGATCGGTAGGTGTCTCCTTTCGTACCATGTTCAGTTCAAACGTTCTTAGCTTGTTAACTGCTGTCTCCAGGTCATAGTCAGCAAAGTCTTTATCTTCTCTCATCAACACAGTATACATCTCCCATTTCGGTGGGAGAGCATCAAGAAGCTTTTCAACTATCTCATCTTCTTTGTAAGCAATTGAATAGTTGCTGAGTTCAGTCATCAGATGATAATATCTAGTGATGATATCATCAAGTGATTCATTTTTCAGATACTTGAAGACCGAGAATTGGGTTTTTAGAAGTTTAATTTTCGAGGCACGAATTCCCACATTGCCCTCAAACCGGTTCTCAAGTGCTTCCCAAAGCTCTCTAGCAGTTTTATACTTTCGGAAGGTGTGAAGTATCTCTTGTGGAAGAGCCATTGTAATTGCTGCATGAGCTTTGCTTTCTGCCTCATACATTTTCTTCTCCTCTTCTTCCATCTCTTTGTATTTCTTGATCTGATCACGACCTTCATACTCAGCAGTAGGTGGAATGTAACCATCTTGTATACATACCCACATCTTGGCATCTTGATACTTGACATATTGTTCAAAACGATCTTTCCACGCTACATAATCAGTTTTCTTAAGCATCTTAGGTGCTTTTGTAGCCGACCCCGCTTCTACTTCCATCTTTACCAGTTCAGTAATGTTTATCGAAGACATCTTTCTCAAAACTCAAAGAAATCCGAAAATCAAAAATTTATTTTCAAACAGCACTTTAGGCGAAGTTGTGAATAACTTCGCTTAAGACTTAACTTCGCGTGAATTTGTAACTTCGCTCACTTTCTTAAATTCGCCGGATTGGCGAACTTGAGAATAACTTCGCTTAAGTTGAGCGAACTTGGGAGGTAGGCGAAGTTGTGGGTAACTTCGCTTGAGGTAAGCGAACTTGAAGAGGTAGGCGAAGTTGTGGATAACTTCGCTTAAACTTATATCTTCGCCGAAACCCTACTAACAGTGACGGCAACTTCGCCTGATGAACACGAAGCTTCTGCAGATTAGATGTCTGGGTTTTTCGAGGTTTGTGAAGGTGTTATGGGTTGTTTAAGATTGTAGGAGAAGAGTATAGCACAAAAGCTCAGAAAACTCGTCCCGCGAATAGTCGAACGGAACGATTTCTATACCCGCGTGATAATCCCGAACCACACAATCGAGCAAATGCTCTGATACCAATTGTAGGTTCCCAGCCGGATCTACACGAGATATCGCGTACTACGTAGGTGCGGAATCCCTACGTAAGACGTTACGAGTATAGAAAACAACACGAGCTAACACACGATACGATAACCAAACACACATTGTATTCCAACCGTAAACACGTGATACTATGATCACCGGATACAAAACTCTCTGACTCGAATACACAAACTGTTAATCTTTTTCTTTTTAACTTTCTAAGCCGTAACCTAGTTTATATAATCACGACAACTTCGCCTGGCATGTTCAGGCGAAGTTGTCCCTAACTTCGCTTGACTAACAAGTTCGCCCATATAAGCGAACTTGTTAGTAACTTCGCTTACATACAAAACTCAAATCTAACAAACACGATTACAGACACTCGACACTGAACTACTGACATCATGCACCAACAACTTCATTAACCCTAAAGAATTTTAAGTATGAATGGGGAACCAAGAAACAAGAAGCATTTGAATTACTTAAACAAAAGCTTACAAATGCACCAATACTTGCCTTACCAGAGGGTACAGAGAATTTCGTTGTGTTTAGTGACGCATCTCATTTAGGTTTTGGTTGCGTACTAATGCAAAGAAAGAAAGTAATAGCTTATGCTTCTCGTCATGTAAGGCCCAGTTGCCGGTAGCCCTACTTTCGTGTTGGATTTACTCATAAACGCAGTTCTAAATATCAGAGTTGTTTAAAACATTCGCGGAATATAAAAGCTTTCATAAAACATTTCATAACAAAACACGTCTTGTCTTAAAACATCATTTTGTCTTTCAAATAAACGAAACATTAAACTTAAACGTCTTGGGTCTTTCGATGCCAGCCTCTTATTCAGTGCCATGTGTCTCCTCAAGCGAGTTGCCTCATCCTACACACCTGCGTGCATACTAAAAGTCAGCTACGCTGAGTGAGTTCTAGTTAATCATACATTATACAATACACAAAAACTTATTTTCTTTCATTCATACTTTCATACTTTCTTTTGTATTAACTTACTTTCATATCTTACGTTATAAGAGCATTACGCCCTACCTTCCTCGAGTATTATTAGGGCTCGGTACCCTCTTCCTCGAGTATTATTAGGGCTCGGTACCCTCCTTCCTCGAATATTATTAGGGCTCGGTACCCTCTTTCCTCGAGTATTATTAGGGCTCGATACCCTCTTTCCTCGA
Source organism: Bidens hawaiensis (assembly GCF_021521415.1). NCBI lineage: Eukaryota > Viridiplantae > Streptophyta > Magnoliopsida > Asterales > Asteraceae > Bidens > Bidens hawaiensis. The sequence goes on along the minus strand of NW_027497950.1, from coordinate 39,801 downwards.
ATATTAGTAGGGTTCGGTTCCCTAGTTCTCGAATATTAGTAGGGTTCGATTCCCTCTTCGTTACCATACAACCACCCTTTCCTTCTTTTGTTAACTTTATCACATTCATACACATAAGCATACATATCATACTTACCTTATACTTAGCGTTACAACCTGACAGTACGTGCAATATCCGAAGATCGTTCACGTACCGTCAAGCCATCATTCATACATATCACATCATTCACATAAGGCATACACTTATCTCTTAGGATAAGCGTATTAACAAACATATCGAGTATGCACACAGCCCCGAAAACATAACACATAATTGGGGCTAGAAACTCACCTGAACACGGTTACGTTCACCGTTAATCGTAATCCCTTTCTTCAGTTGTGCACGGCTGACTGTATAACAAGTATACATATCAATTAACTATCACTACTCATATCATCTTTCTAGTCTTAATTACTACCCACAACGAACGGGGGGTCCGGGGGCAGCGCCCCTGGCAGCGGGGTCTAGGGGCGGCAGCCCCTAGCAGGGTCCAAGGGGCAGAGCCCCTGGCTGGGGTCGAGCTTGGAAAAATTTTATTTACATTAACTGTCTTAACACATTTTTCATTAGGTTTTTAATTTATTTTCTAATCGAACTTGACTTTAGGCGAAGTTAAACCTTAGGCGAACTTAGCTTTAGGCGAAGTTAAACCTTAGGCGAACTTAGCTTTAGGCGAAGTTGTCATCAGGCGAACTTAGCTTTAGGCGAAGTTAACCTTAGGCGAACTTAGCTTTAGGCGAAGTTGTCATCAGGCGAACTTAGCTTTGCAGGCGAAGTTGTCATCAGGCGAACTTAGCTTTGCAGCGAAGTTGTCATCAGGCGATCTTGGCTTTGCAGGCGAAGTTCATCAGGCGAACTTAGCTTGCAGGCGAAGTTGTCCAGCTGCGGTACTGTTCGTTCTTAAATCCCTTAATCATCTTCGTTTCTTAACCAAATAACTCGATTTAGGTATCCACGGAATCGTCTGACCAGCGCCTACAAACCCCAACCATCAAATCGACCTAACATCGATGTTTAAAGGGTGCGATTTAGGCATATAGGTTACGGATTCTTTTATCAATCGATTAACCCATCAAATCATAACCATTTTCAGTAAGTTTAGCTTTGTTGGATTCGTTTTTACCATACAAACACAGATCTATCATTTCTATACTAATCCAAACCTAAACGAACAAGTTCTCGATATAAACGTACCGTAAATGAGTCGAACTACGAACACGAGCTGGTCTTGCTGCTTTGGTTCGTCACGACGATCTAGCACCAACAAGCTCGGGTCCTCGTCTTTGGATCTTGGTTCGGGTCGTGTGTGTTTTGGAGTGTGTTAGAGAATAAGATGGAAATGAATGATGGTTTAGGGTTTAGGGGATATTTATATCCCTTAAAGCCCATGGACCTAAGGCCCATTCTCATTTAACCCATCTCAATTAATCTAAGTCCATGATCCGTTCTTTACTCGATATTAATTAATTAATAACGCGAAATCACAAAACGTAACTTTCTTTATTCAACATTATAAATTTTAGGATGTTACACGTTAATTGAAAGTGCACGAAAAGAATTATATGGCTCACGATCTAGAGTTGGGTGCCATAATCTTTGCCTTAAAGTTATAGAGACACTATCTCTATAGAGTCAAGTTTATTGTGTACACTGATCATAAGAGCTTAAAGCATATATTTGATCAGAAGGAACTTAACATGCGTCAAAGAAGATGGATGGAAACTTTAAGCGATTACGATTGTGAAATCATCTATCACGAAGAAAAAGCAAATGTTGTAGCTGACGCATTGAGCCGAAAAGAACATGAGAAACCCATAAAGGGTCGAGCTTTGAGATTAGAACTACAAATAGATCTAATCAAACAAATCAAGAAAGCTCAGAAACAAGAAACTGAAGAAAACCAAATCTCCGAAGAAAAGCGTAACGGCACCATTGATTTTTTGGTAAAAGGAGACGACGACATACTCAGACTTGGGAACCGAATTTGGGTACCGATTATTGGTGAGTAGAGCATAGGCATTTCGAGTAATAAGCCATTCCAGGTAGGGGTTCTGCCGGTTATTATATTATAAATGGCTTAGACCCTAGTCGGGGATATAGCCCATACCTTGATTTTATAAAGTAATACTTCTTTATTATATATAAAGAATTTATTAAATATTTCTTATGATAAAAGAAATGTGAAAAGTACGTTTCTTCTCGAAGAAGAAGCATAATTTATAAAAATGATTAACAAAAGTAAGGACTAGAGGTCCTTATATTTATAAAAAGATAAAATGTCAAGGTAAAGGTTATGCAATCGGACTAAAAGTCTGAAGCTAGATCGTTGATCTAGTACTTATAAAATGTTATTCTCGTACTATAGGTCTGAGGTAACGAGACAAATTGGTGAGAAACACCAACCAAGAAGAAAAGAGAATACGTCCAACTTTTTATAAAACAAAGTCTTGAATGTTTGCATGGGATTATATCCCTAAAACTTTATAAACAAAAGTAATGTTGGCCCTCAGGCTATTGTATACGTTTGTCTAGATCCTTACATATGTGGATAGACGGTGGGCACACCGCACCACACTTGCTAATGCCTCTGCCACGTTGGCCGGACCTAAGTAACGTTCGAGAGGGGATTATCTCGTGTATATTGATAGTTTCTAAGACCTCGATGCTGCGGTATCGCTGAGAGGTTTCAAGTATAATTGAAGGTTTATAATAGTATATTTAACTTGGTTGTTTCGTAAGCCACGATGGGCCGGGTCATAAGATACCCGAGGGGATAACTAAGTAACTTAAATGTTTTGTGTCAGCGTGTTCACCAGCATGTGTTACTGACGTATTTTATAACTGTTTTACAGGTAATGGAGAATAGGTGTTTGGAGAAGATGGATAGCCGTTAGACGATCTGATGGCTCAATAGATGTTTTATTATTAAAATAATGTGAAACATGATTTTGTAATCCAAACACTTCTTTACAAATTAACGGGTGTTTTAAAGTCCCGTCTTTCAAATATAATAATATTTTATTAAAAGTTTTTCGCTTTACAACCTTAAACTCTGTTATTTTTATAAAATAGGTACCAACGTTGGGTGTCACACCCAAGTCCTGAGCCGGGGTGTGCCAGAAAAACATAGTACCTTTTATCTATGAAATAATATAAACACTAGGAAAGAAACATATATAAGAAATTCAACAATTTCTGTATGTGGGTATAAGAAATTCAACAATTTCCCTATGTGGGCCCATGACCAGACCCGTTGATCATACACCGTCAACGAACTTACATCAACTTACATCTTTCCCGCCTGACGACCTTTTTTATAACGTTCGTATTGGGCAACCTGGTCAGCACCGCACTGGACAGCATATAACCAAAATTTTCAACATTCAAAAGTCAAGAACTTGCTAATAACAAATATATAAAAGAAAGTAAATTACTTAGTAACAATAAAGATTCAAACATTCAGAAGATCTATCATTCTTCGGGTCCCCGTGCATCAAGCCTCCAAACATGGGTGATGGTTGGAATTGTTGAACCGTGTGTCGGGTTTGCAACGGTTCAACAAAAAGCGACTCATGCATATCACCAATATCTGAGCTAGTTGGAAAATCAGATGCTTGACTTATTTGTGAAACCATTTTATCATCAAACCCTAAGTATATTATTAATTTCCTTACAATAAGTAAAATTAAAACACAATATATATATATATATATATATATATATATATATTAGAAACGTAAAATATAAAACAAACCCCGTAATCAAACCCTAATTTAATTTTCCAATATGGATTTAGTTACATTAGCGATTCTTTTTTCTTTTAAGTTTAACTTAAATGAAAAGTTTTACAAAATAATATCCAAACTATAACAAATGAACATAAAGAATAAATATAAAAATTAAATAGATAATTCATTGAACTTTTTATTAAAAAATGAACACAACCCAACATAAATTAATTAAAATAGGTTCAAGTATATTATTAACTTCTTTTAATAAATAAACCAAAAATAAAAAAAAAATACATTCACAATATTAGAAACGAAAAATTTGAACAACGCACCATAATACGGGGGATAAAAACTAGTTGTTTATAATTAATAAACAATTTTATAGTAAAAAAATAAGTGGATCATGGGTCACCAAACCCAGATAGATTTTAAACGGGTTATAACATATCTTTTTTTTGTGAAACCCTTTCATCGCCAAACACTAAGTATATTATTAATTTTTCTTACAATAAAGAAAATTAAAAAAAATATATATAAAAATTTTAAAAACGGAAAATATAAAACAACCCTGTAATACGGGGGATAAAACCTAGTGTGTATGTGTGTGTATATTATTTTTCTTCATCACTAACTACAATAACAAACATTAATATTATGCAGTTTTTTCCTTCATAATTGGAGTGACATCTAGCAAGTGATGACCTTAAAATTATAAGAAATTGACGTTAATGCTTGAATATTGGAGCAAACAATCTATTCATGTGCAATAATCTTATTGGAAGCATTTGATGTAAAAAAAGGAAAATAGTATTCGTACGTTTTTCTTAGGAAAATAATTAGATCAGCTCTAATTGAGCATAGATGAAATAACAACTAATCCCAAGTGGTGATGTAATTCAACATGTCTAACAGGTAAGGGAATATATGCTTCATAACTTTAAAGGTTAATATTACCATATGAATTCACCGGATTCTTGTTATACTACTATGAAAAATGAACATGTTATGAATGACTGATGTATCCGATCTCCGTTTCCCTACATGTTGAAACCGATTAGAAGTAAGTATTCATAACAAAACTAGAAGTAATGATATAATGAAAACGGAATTCGCACTATTGAAATCACTCAAAACAAGAAAGAATAAAATATAAGTAACGAATACATATACATACACACACATATATATATATATATATAATTCCTACCAACGGTTGTTTTCCTCTAACAATGGCAAGCAAGAGTTTACCGGTTAGGATGCGGCGCTACTTACCACTGAATAGATGTCTCTTATGAGATAACTATTAGAGAATTAGGTTTTATCATCTGTGTGTGGAGTAGGACATAATATTTTTGGATTTATATTATTGGACCATTAAAGAAAGTTAGATGTATGTATTGGGCCAAGGAAAGAAAAGGTGGGCGGCCATTCTATTCTATACTATAGTCATTACCAACTACATCTATAGATGGTTTTCTTAAACGAATTGTTTCTGGAATAGTCAAGAAAGAATAAGAGGGACATTCTTCTTGAAAATTTTGGTGACAATATTTTTGGGACGACTATTCACATGTATATATTATTGCCCAAGGTGGAGGACATGGTTGATTGAAGAGATGAGTTTATTAGTTTTTGGAGGACTTTAAAAGTCCTTGCCTTATTTATCAATAAAAAGGGGAGATGAAAACTTCAACAACTTGATTATTGGTTGAATTCTTCCTACATTTACAATGTTTCTTAGATAAATTACTACAATTTTGAGTGGTAACACGTTCTTACAATGCTATGTTTGACCGGTTCAAGATTAAACATGGTTGCATAAATTTTGGGTCGTTCGAGATTGCAACATGGTTGTATGGGCTACGAGTATCTGTCTGGTTACTTCTGTACGAAGGGGACAATTGATAATTGAAACCTGACTATGTTGGCTTCACGTATTCAGATGGATGATCGCTTATAATGAAGAATACTAACGAGTCTTGTCATAGAATTAAGAATCAATTTATTATCAACTAATGAAGTTAAAACTCGGTATCATAGGCCTAAGACATTCAAAAATAAGCTTCAATGGCTTATAGGGTTTATGTAGTTTGATGCTGACACGATTAGGTTTATGTAATCTGGTATATTAAACTTGAAGTTCAATCCTTTTGATGCCCACAAGTCATATGGTTGGGCCTTTTGGGCTAAACATGGGTTTAGTAACAAAAATTTTGGATGATTATTTAAATAAAATAAAAAAACACAATGAGCATAACTAAATGTAAATAAATATGCGTAAACAAATGTTCACAAACATTAATGACTAGACGAGGTGTGTATCAATATTCTTTCATTTAGTTAAATGAATGTAGAACAACTAATAAAGTAATTATAAACTTTCATCAAGTGTAAATTACAAATTACAATATTAATTGAACTCCATTTAGGTATTTCCAATTACACTTTCAAAGGAAGGAAATGAAACTAAGTCGTTTAATGAGAGGTGTGGGCTACCTTCATTAGTTATCTTGATCATCCACAATTTGAACTTGACACGTAGAAACCCAAAGTTAAAATTTTGCTTAAGTGGTTTTGTGGTATAGCACTACAATGACACTTGAGCACAGAAATCCAATGCCAATTAATATTAATGCTTATGGGTGTGGTTGTGTTGCAACATTAGTAAAATACGATAAGAGAAACCCTAAAAGACATGAAATTGAATTTAGTAGTTTACAATGAAGTATGAGCAGAGAAACTCCAATGTTAAAATCATAGTTGGGCCTAACGACTTATATAGGCTTATGAAGTTTGATGCTAACTTGATCAGGCTTATGCGATATGTCACATCTTGTATGAAGTTCAATTTTATGTCGAGGACACGTATTAAAATGCTTACAAAATCGCATGATTAACAGTTGTGTGGTATAGGGTAATAAAATGGATGATGGAATAGAATAGTCGAGGGAATGGAATGGACAAGGGAATATATTTGATAGTACAAAATAGTTTCGAAGTGATAAAAAGAAACTCTAAGTCCAAACAATCGAGTCGCACAGAAAATGCGATTGGATTCAATCAAAAACTAATCGCATAGATATGTAATGCGATTGATTTTCCAAATGCGATGCGATTTGTTTCAAATGCGAGGAATTTCAAAAAAGCGAAGGATTGGATTTCAAATGCGATGCGATTCGAAATCCAAGTGCGATGCGAATTACAATTCAAATGCGATGCGATTGATTTCTTATGCGAAGCTATTCAACTTTTGAGGAGATCTAGTTTTTCTTGGAACTTGATAAGCACGATTTTGACAACCCCTTTTTCAGTCTAAACCCAAAGTACACTTTTAACACCCACAAACACCACTGGGATAACTTGTAAGGCTTTTTTTTATAAACTCTTTATCACAAACCCGAGACACACTAACAAACCGGTGAACACCTTTTTTTTTCAAGAACGCACTTTTAAACACACAAATAAGATCAAAATCCAAGATTGTGACCCAACAACCTCAACTAGTAGAGCAGAAAGCTCTATGCTCTGATACCAATTGTATGTCCTATGATCAGGATCAGAAAACTAAGTTCTTGGACCAATCTGCTTAGAGGTTAGTGGAAATTGCCTCTAAGTAATCGAGATCGTTGTTCTTGTTGTTGTTTATATTATTGCCGAGAAAGGATGTGCAGGATGTGCAGGGAGAAGGTGGGAGAGTTGTTGAGAGAATAAGGTAGAAATATGGTAAAAGGTTGGTGTTGCATGAGAGGCCCAATGGGCTTTGCTTTATTTCATTGGGCAAGTCTCATGCACTTTGTTTTATTTCATTGACTAACCCAATGGGTTTTATTTACAGGTGGCCTTAGGCCCAAACATACAAAACAAGATAAAATACGATTGCATATAAACATAAACAAACATGACAATACAAAAATTCAATATACTAATTAGGGCCTAACATCCAACTATGACTTTTTTAGCAACCAAAACCTTGTTTGTACTTACGGGTCATGTAGGACGTTTTCGGCTCCGGGTTAGGTACACCAGGTCTAGTCCGGAACCGGGTTTTTTCCCTACCTCTACATATACCTATTTTCTTCTCAATATTATCAGAAAATTCCTTATTAGAATTACATTCCATCACTTACCAAGCTTTATTCTTCACCCAGGGTTGAAAAAAAATAACCGCTTTTTTGCAATAGAGAAACACGATTTTTTTAGAGGACATTCCCAAATCAGCTAGTTTCCAATCAAGTTAGACATTTAGTTGTTAATATTTCATTGCAAGGGAACCAGTATTCGAGGATTTGGAAAACTATCCCAAACACCCTTATAATAAGTGTTAATTTACCCTGACTTTTAGTTTTTAACAATAATTAACATATTAGATGCTTTATATGTTAAACCCGAAATTGGTATGTAGAGGCTGAAATCAACACTATATCCAATTCAACAAAAATCTTTAAGATTACACAACCAGTGAATACAAGTCCACCAAAAACTTCCTGCTTAACACCACCAGCGGTGGTGTTATTAAAAGATTTCATATGTGTAGGTCCCGAGAATGGATGTAACAACTATTTTTGGATCAATCTAACTAAGTGCTTAGTGGAAATCACACTAAGTACCTTATATCTCAGATCTTCCTTGGAGTTTTATTATTTTCGGATTTTGAGAAAGATAGATGGAGAGTTGTAGTTGTTGGACGGATAAGATTTTTCAAAAGCTTAAGTGTTGCATGCGCATGCTTCCTATTTATAGGGAAGGCATTACATGTCATCTTTCTGTTATAAATAGCCCAATGGGCTTTGTTTACAATAGCCTCGTGCCCAATACATGAGAAAACACAAGACGATATACATACAACTTTAAACAATACAAAAGACCATTGATAAATAAAATATGGCCCAACAATCTCCCTCTAATTTTAGTATTGCTGCTCGTCTTCGTTTCTACTCGGTCTCGTACACTAGAACACCGTCTTCAGGTGGTGGAAGTTCAACAAGTTTGCGGACGAACTTGTTGAAGGCTTCAACTATCTTATCAGTATTCTGTTTCCCCATATCCTCTAGAGTAGGCAAAGGAGAGTTGTAAAGTCTCAGAATATTCTCCTTGCTGAGGCCCATTAACTCATGTTTGTCAAAGACACGCAAAGAATGCATGCTTAGATAGTGGATCACGGCTTCACCCATCTCATTGTCAAACTCCTAGCAAAGGAAGTCGAGGAGGATATTCAGCTTGAATGATTCTCCATGGTAGACCTCACGACCTTCCTTGGTCATTTTGTATCTCCATGCGATTCTGCACTTGCCCGTTGCTTGATGAATCTCTGTCGGATACTTGTACGCTCGACCCTTATTGAAGTGGAAGTTGGCGTAGTGGTGCCTTGATTCTCCATCTACGTGGCGCTTGAACCAACCGTCCAACTTCTTTTTACCAACACCATCTCCTACTGCCCATCGAAAGTAGTTCATGTCAAGCTCGGGCAAAGAATGCATCTTAGTTGAGTGCATGTATGTGAGATCCCCGTTCACCCTTCACAACGCCCATGAATCACTGTCCACATGGTACTTAGCTTTAACGATAAGTGCATCTTCATGGTATGGGTATTTGCGAAAGCATGCACTTGCACGACTCGTCACACAGTGCCATTTCTTCTTTCTTGTTTTGGGCACTGGTGTTGAGTCTGCTGCAAGGGCAATCATAGTTTGAGCTTCAGGAGGGGAGCAGGATCTCTAACTTCTTCTGGAGGTGTGCTTGGACGAGGTGAGTAGTTGATTCCGTCGTCCTCCTACGAGATCCCCTCCTTTTCTGGAGATGAGACGCTCCCTGCAAATTCACCTACATCAAATAACTCGTTAAAAATGTCCTCCAGGGTAGCATCTAGATCCCTCACTCCTTTAGAAGCCTCAATAGCAGAGGGGTCTTCAAGTGGTTCATCATCGTGTGGAGCGGTTTGTGTGTCCGCTCCACTACCACCTCCTGCTCCCGCACTACCATTTCTTTCTTCTCTACCATCACCATCATCATCATCATCGTAATCATCTTCATCATAATTGTCGTGTAGGCTATCCTCATAATCCTCGTCATTTTCCTCCTCTTCCTTAGCCTTGGTCCTAGAAGCAGATCCTCCAACATTTGGAGGGGTAGGGCCGGTACCTTAGCACTTGAAGTAACACCGACATGTGGTACAGGTACTCCCACAGTCGCTTCACCTTCAAAGGCCATCCCCATCTCAACACCAACTGCAACACTTGGACCAGTTGTAGCACCCCGACTAAAGCGGAAACACCTGATTGGCGTACAGATTGTTTAAAACACATGTGACACTATTAAGTGATAATATTATCATTAATAATTTACAAGTCAAGTACACAAATTTGAAACAAGAAATACAGGGAAAATTAAATACAACTAAGCAGCTTGATAATTGGTTTAAATAACCTAAGTCTAGAATCGTCTCCATGTTATCTTCTACTAACGGTACCTGTAACATATATATAAAATACAGTCAACTAATTGACTAGTTGGTGAGTTCATGAAAAAAAAAAAGAAGAAAAGAAAACAAAACCCATTGGAAATATCTTCCACCGCATGCATTTAAACAACAACCATCTTTCCCATCTCAGAAAATATAACATCACGAAAAGTTTGGACAATTTTCGACTAATAATAAAGTTAAGGGACTAAAAATATTCATGGTAAAAGTAAAGAGAAAAATAAGACAAAGAATGGAAGTAGTTTATGTTAAGGGAATGAAGTAAGGATACTCCATCCCACATCAGAAGAAGAAAGAAATATAAAGCACTTTATAAGGAGAGAACATTCCATGGAAATGTTCTTATGTGGCCAACCACTCTCCCTAGTCCTAGCGGAGGGTGCGAAGCACCCGACGCGCACGGGCTCGGGTGAAGGGCAATGGGCGCAATGTGGCGCTTTGATGGCGCACTTTGCACTTCGCACGCTCGCATCGCCAAGAGCCGCCTTTGTATTTTTGGATGATGATGAGACGAAATCAAGATATGGCAAGTTACCAAAAGATCAGGGACTAAAAATGAACAGATTCAAAGTTTTGCATCTTCGCGATACGCGAAGAATCCAGGATTTGCATCTTCGCGTGGACACGTGGCGATACCGTAGCGACACGTGGAAAGCCTACGCGGCGACTCAGCAAAGAAGAAAGATAATTTATAAAAACGATTAACAAAACTAAGGACTAGAGGTCCTTGTATTTATAAAGAGATAAAATGTCAATGTAAAGGTTATGTAATCAGACTAAAGGTCTGAAGCTAGATCGTTGATCTAGTGCTTATAAAATGTTATTCTCGTACTATGGGTCCGAGGTAACGAGACAAATTGGTGAGAAACACCAACCAAGAAGAAAGGTGAATACGTCCAACTTTTTATAAAACAAAGTCTTGAATGTTTGCATGGGATTATATCCCTAAAACTTTATAAACAAAAGTAATGCTGGCCCTCAGGCTATTGTATAATGATGTGTGTTTAATAACCCTATAAAAATGACCCTCACAACTAAGCTTTAATATTAAAACGAAAATCCTAAAACAACAAAGTCTTGAATGTTTGCATGGGATTATATCCCTAAAACTTTATAAACAAAAGTAATGCTGGCCCTCAGGCTATTGTATAATGATGTGTGTCTAATAACCCTATAAAAATGACCCTCACAACTAAGCTTTAATATTAAAACGAAAATCCTAAAACCACACACAACCGGCAAGTGTACCGATCGCAAGTAGTATGGACCTAGGAAGTCCGAGTATCGAACACGTGGACACGTAAGACGCTAACGATTACTAACCCTAGACAAGACCTACCTTAGAATAATATTTAATTGATTTTTGATTTCTTTTAACTTAACTGACTGAAAAAACTTACCAAAAATAGAAAACTTAACGGAAAACTAACTGTGTTAACTTAGGATGGAGAAAAACGTCTACCTAGGTCTGAATCAAATTGTAGGCCTAACAAGCTAATGGATTGGATGACTTCAAGACACCGGTCCCTAAAGATGACACGACTAAGGATCGCTCGGGCTCACTGGATTACCTCTCGGTCTCACTCAATAAACCCTAACTAGTCAAAATCGGCTAAAACGACCAAACCGGGAAATAATTGCTAACGTGTTCTAATTCTAGATCATCTCTCGGTATCACCAACACTCGAACCTAATGGCAAAGAATACTACACAACCAAGGATAGAGGAACAATTCAACTTAAACTAAAATAGATCAACTAGTCACTCAAAACACCTAAACCTGACAAGAAACGAACTCGCTCTTGCGCAATCCTTATTCTAGCATGTAAAGGCAATGAGATGACCCTAACTTCCTATCACCTCTCGGTCTCAAAGAAAGTGTCTAACCGCTGTACTTAATCCAAATAATCACGCAACAAAACCCTACGGTGGTACCTACCGCAAACAAACCCTGAACACCAAGTCTGGAATCAAATAATGCACCGATCAATCAATACAAAACTAATCAATCAACACACGGGGTTTATGCAATAAATTAACCAATATTTCCAGCCCTTAAACACAACCTATTTCATATCTAAATCAAACTTTAAAATAGCAACTAAGGTCTATCAATCAAACAATCCATAAAACCTATCAAAACCTAACAATTAACATCATTCCTAGGTAGAATTAACAAGTTTAGCCAATAATCATTTTTGGACAGCAGCTAATGCTCAATAAAATCATCATATAACTCATACCAATCACCTTAATAATCGTTCAACGATCAACAATAACCACTAAAAATTCAATCTTTCAAGTAATTGCAAAACAATTCAACAATTGAACAAGTAAATCAAAGTATAAGAATAATGAAAAAGATATAAGGATATGGATGATTCCAGGGCTACTCGAGGCTGTAACAATTGATGATAATCGATCCCGGGGCTTGTCCTTTACTCCTTCTTCCTTCCTAAGCCGTCAAAACTCCAAGAACCCTAGCCGAAAAAAGATTTTCTTCCCTTGCTCTTGCTGTTGCCTGCGATCGCAGCTACTGCTGTGTTTCTAGGGTTTTTTTTCTTTTTTTATAATATAATATAATATAATAGTAGGCTTGGGCTTTTTCATATCATAAACGGGCCGGGCTTTGAGTTTTACTTGAAAACGTATGCGTAAAAGGCCCTTAGCATGCTCGAAAAGCTCGGTTTCTTCTTCCTTGTAACCCATAACCTACAATATGAATAAACTTACGTAAAACCTATATAAAACGAGTTAAAACACATAAAATATAATATATTACGAAGATAAAAGGTGCGAAAAATACGTTTGTTTTACAACACATCATATATGTTTGTTTGGATCTTTACATATGTGGATAGATGGTGGGCACACCGCACCACGCTTGCTAATGCCTCCGCCACGTTGGTTCGGACCTAAGTAATGTCCGAGAGGGGATTATCTCGTGTATATTGATAGTTGCTAAGACCTCGATGCTGCGGTATCGTTGAGAGGTTTCAAGTATAACTGGAGGTTTATAATAGTATATTTAACTTGGTTGTTTCCTAAGCCACGATGGGCCGGGTCATAAGATAGCCGAGGGGATAACTAAGTAACTTAAATGTTTTGTGTCAGCGTGTTCACCAGCATGTGTTGCTGACGTAATTTATAACTGTTTTACAGGTAATAGAGAATAGGTGTTTGGAGAAGTTGGATAGCCGTTAGACAATCTGATGGCTCAATGGATGTTTTATTATTAAAATAATGTGAAACATGGTTTTGTAATCCGAACACTTCTGTACAAATTAACGGGTGTTTTAAAGTTTCATCTTTCAAATATAATAATATTTTATTAAAGGTCTTCCACTTTATAACCTTAAACTCTGATATATTTACAAAATAGGTACTAACGTTGGGTGTCACGCCCAGGCCCTGAGCCGGGGTGTGACAAGTGTTGGTATCAGAGCCATCGATCTTAGTGAATTAGGTATATAAGTATACCTAAGCTTTGATTAGAGATAAGTTTCAATATTTATTATTTTATTATATAATGATAAGATAAGTTGTTTTTCTATCCCTTATCATTCTAATCTTTTCTATCCCTTATCATTCTTATCCTCATAGATGTCGATATTCAAGATGCTGATAGAATCCTTCTACGAAGAAATGAGACAAGCAGGCCATCCAGAACCCATCGTTCCTCCCGATGGTCAAAGTGATGAATACTATGCTAAATTCTTCGACCAGGACAGACACCTCACACCAGTGATCCCATATGGGAATCAACCCATTCACTTCCCAGGCACGGAGCAAATGCCAATCAACATTCCAAGTGATCCGCTGTCACACCCCGACCAAAGGCGGCGGAACATGCCGAGGTGTAACGATTGTCCATAAGCACATGACACTAATTAAAGTGACAGTATTTAATAAACTCATTTCATTTCACAATATCGAAAATGTCACATAACAATTATCCATAAAATAACCATAAACAAGATATCACAAAATATGGCAAACTGATATTGTTCATTTTTTACTAATATCCTAAGGTCTTTGATGTCGTTTTCTTCACAATCATAAATCAACCAAGATGCAAACCTGCAACATTTCATAAAATAAAGTTTGTCAACACAAAGGTCGGTGAGCAATTCATAAGTTTAATCATATTAGTATATAATAAAGATAGCCACAAAACTTGTATACGAAACGATAAATAAAAGTGGTAATTTGGATAAATAGATATCGCTAAACACATTAGCGACACCTAGCTATAAGGGGATGCCAAATAGTCTAGGATTTTATAGTTATCGTTAATTGCATTACGTTAACGAAACCTTGCTATAAGGGGATGCCAAATAGTCTAGGATTTTATAGTTCCACCAACCAAAAGCGATAAACACATAGGCATATAAGCATAGAACACCAAATCGAGCAATTATTTAGGTAAAGTATACAACTACGTTTGTGGTTTAAGAGTCAAATATAAAGCATTTTGTTGAATAAGTATGAAATGTCACCCCAAAATAAAAGATGGAAAATGGGGTATGAAGTACTCACCTTCAAGTAGTAAACTTGAAAGATGATAATTTGGAGATTTGTCGGAATGACGAGTTTAACGCACAATGCCTAAAAAGAAAAGAAGTCTTGAATTTAGAAAGGTTGTCTTGAAGGTCTTTAAACAAAATAAATGTTGAGAAATGTAAATAATTAAAGTTCAAGGTTTAAAATGTGACTATTTAAGAATTTATAATAATAACCCTTTAAAAATGTAAGTTTGCTCGAAACCGGGTTAAAGTATCTAACCTTAATATTTACTCAACCTATGTTAAGTAATAAGGTGGGTAAAACGCAAGAATGCAAATCCCCTTTGGAATAAAGATACTAAAACGGGTTTTTTTTATCAAGTGTTCGGGTTGTCGGTTCGGGTCTTGATAATTGGTCAAACCCAAAGTCAACTTTCCAAAATATTGAATGTTATGAGATAACTCAATAAAATTTAATAAGACTTAACCAAGTATGTAGTTCCATTGTTTTAGAACTAACAACGCACGTTAAGCGAGTGTTCGGTTTTGTCGATCCAAACTTTGTTAAGAGATCAAGTTGGATCCAACATTTCCAAGTACTTAAGAAAATATTTAAAAATCAATTTGTAACTATTTTTAAAGAAATATACAAGTTTTGATGGCTAAAAAAACACACTTGTGTGTCTTAAGCGAGCAAGAATCGGTTTGGTTCGGTTTCCATCTTACAACAAGTTCATAGATGGTTTCCACATGTCCAAACACTAAATAACTTGTATAATAATGTACAAATAAAAAAATACCAAAAGTTAACAATAAAGTCTTTAAACAAAAGTTCGGTTTTCGGATCGGATCGTGTTTCGGGTTAAGACCGAGGTAAGATTCTACAAACCCATAACCATAGAATTTGTAAAAATGATTTTAGAAACTTAGATCTAACACTAAGTATGTTTAAACAAACAAAACTAGTAACAAAGTTTGGCTTACGGTTTAGAGCTATTTACGGTTAAACCGAAGCATAGACTTTTAAAAACCCATAACCATGCAACTTGTAAACATGACCAACAAACTAAAATAAGCAAGATTAATATGTATGAACAAATTATATAGATGTATATATATCAAGGACACGAAGTCCTCCATGAAGCCTTGCCTTATGGGGTCCGAAACCTCACCGACCGGAATCGGAGAAGTAACTACCAAAGGTAAACAAGGGGTGTATATTATATATATGTTGCACAACCATAAACAAGTATTAATAAGGCTACATAAACTAATTAAGATGAAATACCAAAATCCTTCAAGAACACTTAAGAAGATAACCTTGAATCTTTGATGTTTGAGAGAGTTTTTTTTTTATTTTTGGAGTTGTAGCAAGGGAAAATGAAGAGGAAATGTGGTGTATATATAGGGTAATGTTGGTGGTCAAATATGGGTGTGAGACACAAGAGTTTTCATACAAAATGGATCAAGACAAAAACACAAAACAACAAAAAAATAAATAAATAAATAAATAATAAATAAATAAATATAAATAAAAATAAAAATAAAAATAGGATGTTTTCAAGACCCAACAAGTGTGACACAATATTGTAACATAAATCCATCATTTTGATTATAAAATAAGCTTCGGTTTACAAATCGGGTCGGTTTACATAATAAATAAATACAAAAACGAATACAAACAAGACCCGAAATTGACGAATGTCACAGTATCCCCCACTTTAGGAAATTTCGTCCCGAAATTAAGACGAAGACGATGCTGAGAACAAATATGGATACTTCTCTTTCATTTTGTCTTCTCGCTTCCAAGTGAATTCCGCGCCGCGCCGTGATTCCCATCGAACTTTGACTAACCGAATACGGCTACGCTTGGTTCTCTTCTCGTTGCGATCCATGATCTCAACGGGTCGTTCAACCAAGACCATCGACTCATCGACATGTACTTCGTCGAGAGGTATATGGAGATTACCCTCGGCTAAGCACTTTTTAAGATTTGAAACATGAAATGTCGGATGAACACCGGTAAGTTCTTTCGGTAGTTCGAGTCGATAAGCTACTTTTCCAACACGCTCAAGGATTTTAAAAGGACCAACGAAACGAGGAGCTAGTTCACCCTTCTTTCCGAAACGGGCTACCCCCTTCCAAGGAGATACTTTTAGAAGAACAAGATCGCCAACATTAAATTCGATCGGTTTTCGCCGTTTGTCGGCGTAACTCTTTTGACGACTTCTAGCAGCTAGGAGGTTCTTACAGATTCGATCAATAACGTCGGTGGCTTCTTGAACCATTTCGGGTCCCGTGATTTGAGCTTCACCGACTTCGTTCCAACTTATCGGAGAACGACATTTACGACTGTAAAGAGCTTCGAAAGGAGCCATCTCAATGCTTGAATGGTAGCTATTGTTATAAGAAAACTCAATGAACGGAATGTGAGAATCCCAATTCCCACCGAAATCAAGAACACATGCTCGTAGCATATCCTCTAGAGTTTGTATTGTACGTTCGGATTGACCGTCCGTTTGAGGATGATAAGCGGTGCTAAGATCGAGACGTGTTCCCAAAACTTCTTGAAGTGAACGCCAAAAATGAGAGGTATAACGAGCATCACGGTCAGAGATAATAGTCAATGGTAAACCGTGTCGGCACACGATTTCTCGAACATAGATTTGAGCAAGCTGCTCGACAGAATACTTCTCGCGGATCGGAATGAAATGAGCAGATTTGGTCAAACGATCGATGATCACCCAAATGCTAACGTTGCCCTTTTGGGTGTTGGGTAATTTAGTGATAAAGTCCATAGCAATGTCTTCCCATTTCCAAAACGGGAATCGGTGGTTGCTCGAGTAGACCAAAAGGTCTTTGATGTTCGGCTTTAACTTTTGAGCAAGTAAGACATTTAGATACGAATAACACTACGTCCTTTTTCATACCCGGCCAGCAAAAGGTAGCACGAAGATCGAAATACATCTTATCCGCACCGGGATGAACGGAATACCGCGAATTGTGAGCTTCGTCGAGTATACAAGTACGAAGGTCATCGCGATTTGGAACCCACAAACGATTGAGAAAGTACAAAAGACCATCGGGTTTGGTTTCGAGTTGAAGTTTGGCTCCACATGACATTTCGTCATACATGTTACCTTCTTCAACGGAGGTACGTTGAGCTTGGAAGATTCGAATTTGAAGATCGGTTTGAATGACAACGTTTAGAAGCAGAACGGATTTAACATTAACCTTTCAACTTAGGGCGTAAGCGACAACATTCGCTTTACCGGGATGGTAATGAATTTCGCAATCGTAATCACTAAGTAATTCGGCCCATCGTCGTTGTCTCATATTGAGATCTTTTTGGTCAAAAATGTGTTGAAGGCTTTTATGATCGGTAAAAACCACACATTTCGTACCATAAAGGTAATGTCTCCAGATTTTGAGAGCGAAAACAACGGCACCAAGTTCGAGATCATGAGTCGTGTAGTTCTTCTCGTTGACCTTTAGTTGCCTTGATGCGTAAGCGATGACTTGACCTCGTTGCATGAGGACACAACCAAGACCTTGATGAGAGGCATCGCAAAATATCATGAAATCGTCGTTTCCATCGGGAAGGGTTAAAATGGGAGCATTGCAAAGCATGTCCTTGAGAGTACAAAAGGCTTTTTCTTGCTTCGAACCCCAATCAAATTGTTTTCCTTTATGAGTGAGGGAGGTAAGACGCAAAGAGATCTTGGAAAAGTTTCGAATGAAACGTCGATAATATCCGGCTAAACCGAGGAAGGATCGAATTTCCGTGGGAGTCGTTGGAGTTTTCCAATCCTTAACGGCCTCAATTTTAGCGGGATCAACATGAATACCTTTGTTGTTTACGATATGTCCCAAAAATCGAACTTGCTCCGGCCAAAATTCGCATTTGGAGAACTTGGCATAAAGTCGTTCATTTCTAAGAAGTTCGAGAATGGAACGCAAATGATGCTCATGTTCGGCTTTGGATTTGGAAAAGATGAGAATGTCATCAATAAAGACAATAACGAATTTATCGAGGAATGGTTTGCAAACGCGGTTCATGAGGTCCATAAACACCGCAGGTGCATTTGTTAACCCGAAGGGCATAACCAAAAATTCGAAATGTCCATATCGAGTTCGGAAAGCGGTTTTTGGAATGTCTTCTTCGCGAACACGCAATTGATGATAACCTGATCGAAGATCGATTTTGGAGAAGCAAGTTGCGCCTTGAAGTTGGTTGAATAGGTCGTCGATTCGTGGCAAGGGATAACGATTTTTAATGGTGAGTTTGTTAAGTTCCCTATAATCGATGCACATACGAAACGAACCATCCTTCTTTTTCACGAAGAGAACAGGAGCGCCCCAAGGAGAAGAGCTAGGACGAATGAAACCTTTATTGGAAAGTTCTTTGAGTTGGTTCGATAATTCTTGCATTTCTGACGGGGCTAAACGGTAAGGAGCCTTGGCCACAGGCATTGCGCCGGGCACAAGATCTATTCGAAATTCAATCGGACGAACGGGCGGAAGACCGGTGACATCGTCAGGAAAGACTTCGAGGAAATCACGAACAACAGAAATATCTTGGATTTTCCTTTCCTTTTTGTCTTTTGTCGCCAAGAGAGCCAGGAGCGGAGCATACTTTTGGCGTAAGTATTTTTGCGATTGAGAGCACGACATGAGATTAAGCCTTCTCGAAGTAGCTTTTCCGAAGACCTTAAGGATTTTACCGTTAACAAGCTGAATGCGAATGAATTTATCGAATCAAACAACTTCGGCACGGTACAAAGATAACCAATCCATGCCTACTATGACATCGAAACTTCCCATTTGCATCGGGATGAGATCGATGGAGAATTTATGGTTAGCAAGAACGAGAGTACAATCTCAGACGACGGAATTTATGGTGATGGAGTTCCCATTGGCGACTTCAACAGAAAATGACCGGGAAAGCTTGGTTCGAGACACGACAATTTTTTACTCAAATTTCAAAGAAATGAAACTTCTATCGGCACCCGTATCAAATAAAATGGAAGCCAAATGTTGGTTCACTAAAAACATACCGTTCACAACATCGTTTGCCGCTTGAGCTTGATTAACATTCATCATGAAAGCTCGTCCTTGATTGCCTTGGTTGACTTGAGGTGCTTGCGGTGGTGGAGGAGGTGGTGCTTGTATGGCTTGGATGGGTTGGATGAGTGGTGCATTGTGTTGGGAAAGTTGAGGTTGGTAGGTTTGAACTTGGTAAGCTTGAGTTTGGTAGTAAGGTGCGGTCATGGTTTGGTTAGTAAGGATGAGGCAAGGACAATTGTTGCGGAAATGGTTATGGTCACCGCAATTGTAGCAAGCTCGGGGTTGTTGAGGTTGGTTTGGTGGGTAAGGTGCATATCTGTGTTGAGTATTTTGAGGAAAAGTTCTTGGTTGGTTTGGTTGGTTAGGTTGGGTTCGTTGTGCGGATTGGCATGTGGTGTTGAGATGACCAAGTCAGTTACAAATGGTACAATGGCGACAAGGCATGTTTGGTGGGTGATGGAGTTGGCAAATGTTGCATAGTGGGGCGGTACCGGTATAGGGTTTTCGGGTTTGGGGTGGAATTTGGGTTTGTTGTTGAGGTTGGGGTTGGGTAACGGCATAGTTTCGGTAGTTGGTTTTGGGTTTCTTCTTGTTGTTGTTATTGTTGTGACGGGAAGAGTTGGAGTAGTTAATGGCTTGTGGTGCGGGTTCAACCTTGGCTTGTGGTGCGGGCTTGGGTTTGGCTTTTTCGTTTGGTTTCTTGAGGGTTAGGGTACCCGCTTTCACATGATTCTCCGATAGCGCACCGGCTAGAGTAATGGCATCCTCAAGATTCACGGGTTTGCTACTCATGACTGAGTCCCGGATTTGCATAGGTAAACCCCTAATGTATTTGTCAAGCTCACGCTCAGCCGGGGTAACCAAATGAGGGACGAGAATGCTCAACTCATGGAAACGGAGTGAGTAAGCGGCGTTATCACCTCTATCTTGCTTGAGGTTCCAAAATTCCTCCTCAAGCTTTTGAAGTTCGTGTTTGGGACAAAACTTCTTCATCATGAGTGCCTTGAGGTCGGACCATGGAAGAGTGTAACACCCCGTAACCGCAGCGGAAACGTACACGGGATGCAACAGACACATCTGATATCAACAGCATTGCTTATAAAGAAAATACCACTACATTAATTTATAACATATTACATTGTTGCGAGTTTCATTACTGTCTAGGTGTTACACACATATTTTACCGATAAGACATTAATAAATTCACTACAAAACATAGAGCAGCAAACTTCCAACAGGTAGCACAGATAGTTAAGCACACATCAATCAATCCAACTTGGGCATACCTAGAAAACATGTAAAGAAAACGGGTCAACTACGAATAGTTGGTGAGTTTCACTAATTTAAATAAACACTGACAAATCATTTTAATAATCATTTATTAGCAATATAATCATGCTGGGAACTATGTTACCCCAGAACATTTCCATTAACTTTCTGGGAACTATGTTACCCCAGAACAATAATAACCCCTGGGAACTATGTTACCCCAGAACAATAATAACCCCTGGGAACTATGTTACCCCAGAACAATAATAACCCCTGATAAACAATTTATATATTCTGTGCATCAAACCATATATATATAAATATACAAGTATTTCCATACGATCGGTATGTACTTAAATACTTTAAATAAGACATGTTTTCCACCCCGGGAAAATATAATTAAAACAATTCATTAAAAGGGGCTCGTGAAAACTCACCTTTTTGTGAGTCGGTGAGTAATATAAGGAACAGCTACGTGCCTGGATCTGTAATATAATATCTAGTCGTTACTATATAATTCCCATAACTTAAATACGTATCAATCGGTACATCTGGGAACATTGTTAACCCAGAACTGTACTCGATTCGGGGACAATGTTAACCCCGTGACACTTCTAAGGACTCAGATTGTGACATTGCTTAGAGTTTGACAGTCAATTTAGTTAAGGTGATGAAATTATAGCTCGGTTTGACACCCCGTTTGGCCGCGGGGCCCGTTTCCGGTATTTCGGTGCCGGAAACGGTAAAATCGGGTAAAATTACCCAAATCATCCGAATTATTTTCGGATGATTTATTTTTACTTAATTTACTTAGATTTATGAAATAGTCCATTTTTAGAGTTTTCATGTACCAGTCAGCTCGCTTATGCGAACTTTGCCGGTTTACACGTTTTAAGCTTTAAAAACTTGTTTTTATGTTCTTTTTAGCACAAATAATTACCCGATTAGTCTCGGGTCTTGAAATTTTTCACAAAACTTAATTTGACAGTAAGGAATTTTGTAAAAATTTTCCAGATTTATTTTCCTATATTTACATTTATTTATCTATTTTTAAATCTTATTAAAACACTAAATATATCAAAAATACCAAAACACTTTAGAAAAATCCCAAATTTTTCTGGGATGATCTCTATCATCCTCATAACTTCGTGGAATATTTCCAGATTTATTTTCCTATATTTACATTTATTCATCTATTTTTAAATCTTATTAAAACACTAAATATATCAAAAATACCAAAACACTTTAGAAAAATCCCAAATTTTTCTGGGATGATCTCTATCATCCTCATAACTTCCTGGAATTTTTCCAGATTTATTTTCCTATATTTACATTTATTTATCTATTTTTAAATCTTATTAAAACACTAAATATATCAAAAATACCAAAACACTTTAGAAAAATCCCAAATTTTTCTGGGATGATCTCTATCATCCTCATAACTTTCTGGAATTTTTCCAGAATTTAAAACTTATTTTTCAAGCCATTTTCACCCAAAACCGAGCTAGAAAGCCCTAGAACTCGTTTCACTGAAAAGCCTACTTAGACTTTTCCAACTGAGCTCAAATTTTGTGGGTGACTTTTATATGTTATAAAAAGCTTATCTTAAATTTTCCGGAATTTTTCATCATGTTTCACTATTTTTCACTATTTTTGGCCAAAACCGAGCATTAAATTCACCAAATATTCATCTTTTATCCAAAAATTACCAAAAATTCACAGATCTCATATTTTCATGTGTAGATCATCTCTGTGAAATTTCGTGACCCGAATCTAAGCACACGAAAATCTGTCCAAATTTCATAAACACACGAAAACCGAACTATTTTGTGTTTTCTAGCTTTAGATCGCAAGGATCTCGGTTTCTAGCCTTTGCTAGCCGCTAGATACAACACTTACAAGCACATCAACACCACACCAAGCAAGTTATACCCACAATCAAGCCATTTCTTTCCTAGTGTCGGTTAAAACATCAAAACAACGATTTTGACCGTAAAAATCCGTTCTCGACTCTTTTTACTCACTTCTTGGACCAAGATCCCTTGTATAACATGTATACATCTCTTGATCATGCAAGAGTCGGTTTCATCTCGGGTTTTCACCCATCTTTCACTTGGAAATCCATTTTAACAAGATTTTAACCGTAAAATTTTATTCTAAACACTTTTAACTCATTACTTGGATCAAGATCCTTTGTATAACTTGTATACATCCCTTGATCATACGAGAACCGGTTCCATCTCGGGTTTTCACCCATATTTCACTTGGAACCCTTTTGTTCTTGCAAAAACAACTCAAAACTAAGTAATTAACACCAAAGATTATGTAATGTAACATGCTTATACCTTCAAAATCTTGGTTAAAATATGATGATCTTGGAAGAAAACTTGAAAGGGTTAGAGATTTGAGAGAGTTTGAGAGAGTTTTGTGTAGAAAAAAAGAAAAAATGGATTGTGTGTGTGTGTGTAAAGGGGCCGGCCTAATGAGGTGGTGTGGGGGGGCCCCACAAGTTCAATATTAGCCACACATTTGGATTACACAATCCGGATAATGTTGTGGATAGTCTGGTTCAGTTCGTTTCTCGTTTAAACTCGTAATTCGGCTTAAAACGAGCCTAAAATGGTCGTTTTTCGGGTCAAAATGAAATTTACATAAAACTGATTTAAAAACTTTAAAAACTTAGCCCATGACATTAAAACATCATATTATTAATAATTACGCATCTTTTTCGGCTTGATTGATCGTCTCTTGCTTGGTTTGGTGTTAAAGGTTTCGTTTAGCGTACCGACGTACCATTAAATCGAAATCCTTTTTCTGTGCTATAATTCACCTATCCCGAAGCATTAATACTTCGTATATATCACTAAACATTATATACATCGTCTATAATGTAATTCCCGATCCGTTCGGGTTTCAATAACCGATCATTGATTAATTGTAATTCCAATACGATTCACTATATAATTGAGTATGATTCATACTGTGAACCATATATATTCGTATCAATGTGCTATAACTCATATAATCAATATTAAATAGCACGTAAATAGTATATACCGACTAGGGTATACCTGGATTTGCCGGAATCGTTACATTCTCCCCCCGTTATAAAAATTTCGTCCTCGAAATTTTACGCGTCAACTACTTCCTTTTGAGGAAATAGGTGGGGGTATTTCTTACGAAATTCATCCTTTCGTTCCCAAGTAAATTCTGGGCCTCGTTGCGAATTCCATCTAACTTTGACCAACGAGATCTTATTGTGTCTAAGTTGCTTGATCTTACCGTCCACTATTTCGATGGGCTCCTCTACGAAGTTGAGCCTATCACTTATTTGAACACCCTCTAAGGGTAACACCGATGTCTCATCCGCCAGACATCTTTTCAAATTTGACACATGAAACACGTTATGAACTGCACATAGTTCCTCAGGCAGTTCTAGTCGGTAAGCTACCGGACCGATCCTTGCAGTGATGTTGAATGGTCCAATGTATCTAGGGGCCAACTTCCCCGCCTTTCCAAATCTGACCACTCCTTTCCAGGGTGATACTTTCAAATATACCTTTTCACCCTTCTCAAATGACAACGGTTTTCGACGGGTATCGGCATAACTCTTCTGCCGATCCCGCGCGGCTTTCAGGTTGTTCTTAATTTCAAGAATCTTGCTGGTCGTCTCCTGGACCAGATCCGATCTAATGACCTGCGAGTCTCCCACTTCAGACCAGCAAAGTGGTGATCGGCACTTCCGCCCATACAATGCTTCATAAGGTGCTGCCTTTATACTGCTATGGTAACTGTTATTATAGGAAAATTCAACGAGTGGGAGATGTTGATCCCAATTTCCCTTAAAGTCCAGTACGCAGGCACGAAGCAAATCCTCCAAAGTTTGAATGGTCCTCTCAGACTGACCATCGGTCTGAGGGTGGTAAGCCGTGCTTAGGTCAATACGTGTTCCCAATGCTTCTTGAACAGCTTGCCAAAGTTTGGAGGTGAAATGGCTATCCCTATCGGAGATGATCGAGATGGGGATGCCATGACGAGACACTATTTCATTTATATAAATTTGCGCAAGTCTCTCGGTGTTATAATTGTTTCTAATCGGAATAAAATGTGCCGATTTGGTTAATCTATCCACGATTACCCAAATTGCATCATTTCCCCGGGATGTCTTAGGGAGGTGTGTCACGAAATCCATTGTGATTTGCTCCCATTTCCATTCGGGAATCTCCGGTTGTTGTAACATCCCCGAAGGTTTCTGGTGCTCCGCCTTAACCCTCGCACACGTCGTACACTTGCCGACGTATGTGGCTATATCCTTTTTCATACCTGGCCACCAGTAAAATTCTTTCACATCCTGGTACATTTTATCCGATCCCGGATGTATGGAATATTTCGATTTATGCGCTTCGTCCATGATTAAATCACGAAGGTCATGGAGGGTCGGGATCCAAATCCGATTTTTGAAATAGAGAATTTCGTCCACACGCTGTTCGAAATTCTTCTCACTCCCGTAAAGTCCTTCTTTATCCAATTGGTCCTCTTTCAACGCCTCGCGTTGAACGACTCGAATCAAATCCGAAAGGCTCGATTGGACTATCATTCCCAACGCTCGCACGCGTAGTGGCTTAACTCGATCTTTCCTACTCAAGGCATCGGCTACAACGTTAGCCTTGCCGGGGTGATATCGGATGTCACAGTCATAGTCACTTAGTAACTCGACCCACCTTCGTTGTCTCATATTCAGTTCTGTTTGATCGAATATGTGTTGCAAACTTTTATGATCAGTGAAGATGGTGCACTTTGTACCGTAGAGATAATGTCTCCAGATTTTAAGCGCGAAGATAACTGCTCCCAGTTCTAAGTCATGAGTAGTGTAATTTTTCTCATGAACTTTTAACTGTCGAGACGCATAGGCTATGACCTTTTTATTTTGCATCAACACGCATCCTAACCCTTGACGGGATGCGTCACAATATACAACAAATCCATCGTCTCCGTCGGGGAGACTTAAGATTGGCGCTTGGCACAATCTTTGCTTTAGCGTTTGAAACGCCGCTTCCTGCTCTTCACCCCAATCATACCTTCGATCCTTTTGGGTCAGCAGGGTTAAAGGTTGGGCAATGCTGGAAAAATTCTCAATAAATCGACGATAGTACCCAGCTAAGCCTAAGAATTGGCGGATTTCCTTTAGAGATTTAGGCGCTTGCCAATTCTTAATAGCTTCAACCTTACTCGGATCAACGTGTATTCCTTGGTGGTTTATAACGTGACCGAGGAATTGCACCTCTTGTAACCAGAAGTTACACTTGGAGAATTTTGCATACAACTTCTCCTGATCCAAAAGCTCCAAAACTAACTTCAAATGTCGCTCATGTTCTTCTTTACTTTTTGAATATATCAAAATATCGTCAATAAATACAATGACGAATTTGTCGAGATAGGGTTTACAGACTCGGTTCATGAGATCCATGAACACCGCTGGCGCATTTGTTAGCCCAAAAGGCATAACTAGAAATTCATAGTGGCCGTAGCGAGTCCGAAACGCGGTTTTTGGGATATCCTCCTCCTGAATTTTAACTTGGTGGTATCCCGATCTAAGATCAATTTTTGAGAAATAGCTCGCACCTTGTAGTTGGTCGAACAAATCCTCGATTCGGGGAAGAGGATACCTATTTTTGATGGTTAATTTGTTCAATTCCCTGTAGTCAATGCACATTCGAAGGCTTCCGTCCTTCTTTTTCACAAATAGTACAGGTGCACCCCACGGGGAATAACTGGGACGTATAAATACCTTATCCAACAATTCCTGCAACTGGTTGGATAATTCTTGCATCTCGGACGGTGCAAGTCTGTAAGGGGCCTTAGCAACAGGGCCAGCTTGTGGTAACAGATCGATTCTGAATTCGACCTGTCGGGTTGGCGGTAATCCAGGAAGTTCCTCTGGAAAAACTTGTGGAAATTCGCGTACCACGGGAATATCGTCCACCCGTTTTTCCTCAGAATCAGTGGCCGTCAGGCTCGCTAGATACGCCACACATCCCTGACGTATATATTTCAACACCTTGAGGTGGGATATAAATGGTATCATGGTGCCGGATTTTTCTCCCTGCACTAATACCTCCTCGTC
Source organism: Bidens hawaiensis (assembly GCF_021521415.1). Taxonomy (NCBI): domain Eukaryota; kingdom Viridiplantae; phylum Streptophyta; class Magnoliopsida; order Asterales; family Asteraceae; genus Bidens; species Bidens hawaiensis. The sequence continues at coordinate 12,587 of NW_027497950.1, read as the reverse complement.
CTCCGACACCCGGATCTTGACGGTTTTCTTTTCACAGTTTATTTCTACCCTATTACGTGCCAACCAATCCATTCCCACTATCACGTCAAAACTACCCAATTCTGCCGGTAACAAGTCAATCAGGAAGATTGTTCGCTTAGAATAAAAGGGCAATTCCGAACAATCCGATTAACTATCATGGTTTTACCGTTAGCGACCTCTACGGTGTAAGGTTCTATGGTTTCACCAATAGGAAGGTTTGCTATCGAAAGGAATCTAACGGAGACAAAACTTCTATCGGCGCCTGTATCAAATAATACAGAAGCGTAATGATCAGAGACGAGGAAGGTACCTGTCACTACGCTGGGGTCCTGGCGCGCCTCGTTCGCTCCCATCACAAATGCTCGGCCTCGCGCCGGATTGGACGCCGATGGCTGACCCGCGAGTTGTCTCCCGTTTCCTCCCTGATTCAGTTTCGGGCAGTTCCTTTTGAAGTGATCCGTGCTGCCGCATTCGTAGCAAGCACGGCTAGTGGTCACCATCTGGTTTCCTTGCGGGTTCTGCTGTCGGGCTGGTTGAGTTCTAAATGGTTGCGCACGAATAGGTTGCGGTTGACGGTTCAGGTTGTTCAGATTTGTCTTACAATTTGGTGCATAGTGTCCAACCCTGCCACACCGGTGGCACACCACCTCCTTGCACACGCCACTATGGTGGTAACCACATTTCCCACATTTAGGAAACGTTCCCCTCTGCGGTTCATGCCTTCCGCCCGAACTAGTCATGGCGTAGTTCTGGGCAGTGGGTCTAGCACGTTTACTTTGCTGTTTCTCCCGGATCCTATTGTCATACGTACCTCGCTTTCCTCCAGCCGACTCTCCTGTCGCCTTTATCGATCCGCTCCTTAAGAAATCATACGTGACAATACCAGCCTGTGTCACTGCACCCTCATACGTCTGGTGCCCTCCCGCGTTAACTATACTCCTCACTACTGGAGTAAGTCCCCAAATATAACGTTCCACCCTCTTTGTGACCAACCACGGCACTAACCGTGACAGTTCATTAAACCGGTTGGTATATCCCAAGTGGTCCGCCCCATGCATCTCTAGGTTCCACAACTCATGTTCCAGTTTCTGCAATTCATTCTTTGGGCAGAAATGTTTCAAAACAAGATCCTTAAGCTCTGTCCAGGTCATGCGGTTTGTCGCCGCCTGACCTCGAGTCTGTACTATGGTGTTCCACCATGTCAAGGCATGGTCTGTGAACGTACAGGTGGCGTACTTAACGACACAATCCTCGGGACAGTTGCTGATATTCACCACTGACTCTATTTTCTCTAACCATTTCACTAACCCATTCGGTCCTTCCGACCCGTTAAACTCTAAAGGCTTGCATATCATAAAGTCCTTGATTGAACAACCCCTGGATGATCCAGTGCGGTTGGTCTCTACAGTAGGTATAGGGCCATTACTGTCGGTAGCGACCACCGTAGGCGGTGCGTCATTACTCGGAATCGTGTTATCGGTAGGTGGAGGATTAGCATTATGTTCCCCGCCATTATTTATGGGCGTTTGATTGCTCAGAGGGGTTGGATTAGATGAATTATTAATACTGGCGGCGATGCGCGATACTATATCCGGTATCGCCGCCTCCAACTATTGAGCAATCAAACGGCTCACATCTACTTCCGATATTTTCGTTGATCGTTTCGGTGCCATTCTACACAACATCAAGAAAACACATATAATTAATACCATTCCAAATTATGAAACACAAAACACATTCCATACATTAATAAACATTAGTACATATTTCACAAACATCCGTTTACATACTTCCCTGTCATCATTACATAACTAAGTTTTAATACAAAGGGCCTATGTTGGTATCATCCTCGACATAACCCGCAATGGGTCAGTGCTTGAATGATACCCAAAAGTATCGATAATGATATGCCCTACAAGAGACCCCCTATGGGCCAGTGGTTGTATTATAACTAAACAAGATTCACTCCGTGTTAGTATCACCACTAACTACTTACACGGAGTATCAAAAAGCGGTTCAAGATTCTACCATCTAACACATCTACACATGGTGGTAAACCAACCCCACCAACACCGCCACCAGCACCCCCAACACCGCCACCATAACCCGGATTCGGGTTTCCATCTGGCCGATCAACCAGTGGGAGTATGAGCACTCCCTCTTTAACTGGTTAATAGCATACTGGTGGTCCAGTATGCTGTCCCCGAGGTACGCCCGCCTCTGTACCCCCACGACCAGGGCGGCAGAGTGCTCGTTCACCTGTTCGGTGAGAACACGTAGCCAAGCCGCCAAGTCCCGTTCCTGCCTCGGAAGACCCCACACAGGTAGGGTTGCAGGCTCGGGCTGGGGGCGGGAAGACTCGCCCCGGTGGTATGTGGATCTGGGTGGGGTAACAGTGGGCGGAACATACGGGACACTGATCCGCGCCGTGAGGCGGGGACCGTGTCTGGGGGGAATCGGGGCGGTCTGTGGTGCGGGCGGGGTAGGAGACCTGGTAACCATAGCAGGGGAGGGTAAACTAACACTCCTAGCTGGGGTGGTCCGTCTAGAAGTACTATGACTAGCCTCCGAAGGCTCGGAGCTGGGTGCTACACTTGGGCTTCCAGAGGCCCCGGAACTGACCTCTTCCGGGTCCTCTTCCGTCGACACACTAGGTGTTCTTGCCATTTTTACCTGCACACAAGTTAACAAACATATAGTCCCTTTCCATAGTGTAATTCATAATTAAATTAATCATGCACTTACTTATACAATTTTGCCACATAATAATATTATTATACATTTACACATATGTTGCCAATTTTACCTATTTAAGTCCCCCGTGACTTCCCCTGAATTCCCTCGTGCAGACAAGCCTGTTATTATGTTCCGGACCATAATAACCCACTTGTCCATCCAAGTTCATCCCGATCTCGTCACAATATATTATTAGTTGATATTCAGATCCTATAATACTTGAGCTACTGGTTATATTTTAGGTATCTCTTTCAGACATCCTAATTCTTTATAACCAATGGCTCTGATACCAAGTTCTGTAACACCCCGTAACCGCAGCGGAAACGTACACGGGATGCAACAGACACATCTGATATCAACAACATTGCTTATAAAGAAAATACCACTACATTAATTTATAACATATTACACTGTTGCGAGTTTCATTACTGTCTAGGTGTTACACACATATTTTACCGATAAGACATTAATAAATTCATTACAAAACATAGAGCAGCAAGCTTCCAACAGGTAGCACAGATAGTTAAGCACACATCAATCAATCCAACTTGGGCATACCTAGAAAACATGTAAAGAAAACGGGTCAACTACGAATAGTTGGTGAGTTTCACTAATTTAAATAAACACTGACAAATCATTTTAATAATCATTTATTAGCAATATAATCATGCTGGGAACTATGTTACCCCAGAACATTTCCATTAACTTTCTGGGAACTATGTTACCCCAGAACAATAATAACCCCTGGGAACTATGTTACCCCAGAACAATAAATACCCCTGGGAACTATGTTACCCCAGAACAATAATAACCCCTGGGAACTATGTTACCCCAGAACAATAAAAACCCCTGGGAACTATGTTACCCCAGAACAATAATAACCCCTGGGAACTATGTTACCCCAGAACAATAATAACCCCTGGGAACTATGTTACCCCAGAACAATAATAACCCCTGGGAACTATGTTACCCCAGAACAATAATAACCCCTGGGAACTATGTTACCCCAGAACAATAATAACCCCTGGGAACTATGTTACCCCAGAACAATAATAACCCCTGGGAACTATGTTACCTCAGAACAATAATAACCCCTGGGAACTATGTTACCCCAGAACAATAATAACCCCTGATAAACAATTTATATATTCTGTGCATCAAACCATATATATATAAATATACAAGTATTTCCATACGATCGGTATGTACTTAAATACTTTAAATAAGACATGTTTTCCGCCCCGGGAAAATATAATTAAAACAATTCATTAAAAGGGGCTCGTGAAAACTCACCTTTTTGTGAGTCGGTGAGTAATATAAGGAACAGCTACGTGCCTGGATCTGTAATATAATATCTAGTCGTTACTATATAATTCCCATAACTTAAATACGTATCAATCGGTACATCTGGGAACATTGTTAACCCAGAACTGTACTCGATTAGGGGACAATGTTAACCCCGTGACACTTCTAAGGACTCAGATTGTGACATTGCTTAGAGTTTGACAGTCAATTTAGTTAAGGTGATGAAATTATAGCTCGGTTTGACACCCCGTTTGGCCGTGGGGCCCGTTTCCGGTATTTCGGTGCCGGAAACGGTAAAATCGGGTAAAATTACCCAAATCATCCGAATTATTTTCGGATGATTTATTTTTACTTAATTTACTTAGATTTATGAAATAGTCCATTTTTAGAGTTTTCATGTACCAGTCAGCTCGCTTATGCGAACTTTGCCGGTTTACACGTTTTAAGCTTTAAAAACTTGTTTTTATGTTCTTTTTAGCACAAATAATTACCCGATTAGTCTCGGGTCTTGAAATTTTGCACAAAACTTAATTTGACAGTAAGGAATTTTGTAAAAATTTTCCAGATTTATTTTCCTATATTTACATTTATTTATCTATTTTTAAATCTTATTAAAACACTAAATATATCAAAAATACCAAAACACTTTAGAAAAATCCCAAATTTTTCTGGGATGATCTCTATCATCCTAATAACTTCCTGGAATTTTTCCAGATTTATTTTCCTATATTTACATTTATTTATCTATTTTTAAATCTTATTAAAACACTAAATATATCAAAAATACCAAAACACTTTAGAAAAATCCCAAATTTTTCTGGGATGATCTCTATCATCCTCATAACTTCCTGGAATTTTTCCAGATTTATTTTCCTATATTTACATTTATTTATCTATTTTTAAATCTTATTAAAACACTAAATATATCAAAAATACCAAAACACTTTAGAAAAATCCCAAATTTTTCTGGGATGATCTCTATCATCCTCATAACTTTCTGGAATTTTTCCAGAATTTAAAACTTATTTTTCAAGCCATTTTCACCCAAAACCGAGCTAGAAAGCCCTAGAACTCGTTTCACCGAAAAGCCTACTTAGACTTTTCCAACTGAGCTCAAATTTTGTGGGTGACTTTTATATGTTATAAAAAGCTTATCTTAAATTTTCCGGAATTTTTCATCATGTTTTGCTATTTTTCACTATTTTTGGCCAAAACCGAGCATTAAATTCACCAAATATTCATCTTTTATCCAAAAATTACCAAAAATTCACAGATCTCATATTTTCATGTGTAGATCATCTCTGTGAAATTTCGTGACCCGACTCTAAGCACACGAAAATCTGTCCAAATTTCATAAACACACGAAAACCGAACTATTTTGTGTTTTCTAGCTTTAGATCGCAAGGATCTCGGTTTCTAGCCTTTGCTAGCCGCTAGATACAACACTTACAAGCACATCAACACCACACCAAGCAAGTTATACCCACAATCAAGCCATTTCTTTCCTAGTGTCGGTTAAAACATCAAAACAACGATTTTGACCGTAAAAATCCGTTCTCGACTCTTTTTACTCACTTCTTGGACCAAGATCCCTTGTATAACATGTATACATCTCTTGATCATGCAAGAGTCGGTTTCATCTCGGGTTTTCACCCATCTTTCACTTGGAAATCCATTTTAACAAGATTTTAACCGTAAAATTTTATTCTAAACACTTTTAACTCATTACTTGGATCAAGATCCTTTGTATAACTTGTATACGTCCCTTGATCATACGAGAACCGGTTCCATCTCGGGTTTTCACCCATATTTCACTTGGAACCCTTTTGTTCTTGCAAAAACAACTCAAAACTAAGTAATTAACACCAAAGATTATGTAATGTAACATGCTTATACCTTCAAAATCTTGGTTAAAATATGATGATCTTGGAAGAAAACTTGAAAGGGTTAGAGATTTGAGAGAGTTTGAGAGAGTTTTGTGTAGAAAAAAAGAAAAAATGGATTGTGTGTGTGTGTAAAGGGGCCGGCCTAATGAGGTGGTGTGGGGGGGCCCCACAAGTTCAATATTAGCCACACATTTGGATTACACAATCCGGATAATGTTGTGGATAGTCTGGTTCAGTTCGTTTCTCGTTTAAACTCGTAATTCGGCTTAAAACGAGCCTAAAATGGTCGTTTTTCGGGTCAAAATGAAATTTACATAAAACTGATTTAAAAACTTTAAAAACTTAGCCCATGACATTAAAACATCATATTATTAATAATTACGCATCTTTTTCGGCTTGATTGATCGTCTCTTGCTTGGTTTGGTGTTAAAGGTTTCGTTTAGCGTACCGACGTACCATTAAATCGAAATCCTTTTTCTGTGCTATAATTCACCTATCCCGAAGCATTAATACTTCGTATATATCACTAAACATTATATACATCGTCTATAATGTAATTCCCGATCCGTTCGGGTTTCAATAACCGATCATTGATTAATTGTAATTCCAATACGATTCACTATATAATTGAGTATGATTCATACTGTGAACCATATATATTCGTATCAATGTGCTATAACTCATATAATCAATATTAAATAGCACGTAAATAGTATATACCGGCTAGGGTATACCTGGATTTGCCGGAATCGTTACAAAGAGCCATAGCCGTTTCCGACCCTTGGAGATGCATGACACTACCCCACCATGTTAGAGCGGTTTTTCTAAACATGCTTGAAGCGAAATTTGTCTTTTTCGCTTCGGGGCACTCGCTATATCTAAACACATTCTCCATAGACTCGAACCATTGCAACAAGGTAGTCGCACAGTTCGTACCCCAGAATTCGGTTGGGTTGGCACTAGTAAATTGCTTATATGGGTAGGATACGGGTTTGGGTTCAACGGGTGCAACAACGGGTGGAGGAGGTTGGGTAGCTTAGATTTGAGTTACAAGTTTGGGAATCACAGCGGCCATTTGCTTGATGATAAAAGCAGCCATACGTCGGTTGGTGCTCTTGCGCGGTCTTAGTGGGGGCATGCTAAAAGATTATAAAGAAATGGAATAAGTTTTAGGTAAAAAAGAAAGGTGAAGTTAAATTTTCTTTTTGATTGTGAATCCTAGAGTTAGTGAGGAGTAGATGTTAGTGTTAGATAAAATATAAATCTTTGTATATAAACAACAAACTAGAAACAATCGTAAATGATTTTGAGATTTTGAGGGGTTAAAGCTTAAAAATTTGAGATTTTGAGGTTTATAGAGTCAGAAAATCGTACATGAATCACCATGATTTTATATTCCAACTTAAAAAAAAACAAATTTATAAAACACATCGTTGGAGTCTAAACATGTGCACGAATCACCGCAATTTTTTTTCATGTTTTCGACTCAAATAACGATAATAACACCATAAATCGGGATACAACGTCATGTCAAAGCACTAGTCCACGAATCACCGTAGTTCTATTGTTTTGACACCGAAAAATTAGGATGGCGACCCGAACGCTCGCATTCGACTACTTAAAGTATTGACATGTATAACATGGTTTGTGGCCTAGAAAACAAGCACTATAATCCCACCATTCCAGGTAAGTAAATCACCTTTGATTCTTGGAATCTTTTTGTCAAATGGTCGTTTTATAATGTCTCGCTTCCTATGAGGGCTACGAACCCGATATAAATGCAACCTTTAAGGGATTATAAACAGCGGGATCCAAGTTAATCTTGTAATCCATAAAACACAATGAAAATCTACTTTTTGCGTTTTAAGGTAAGGATACCTTGGAAATACTATGAAAGTGTGTGTATGTGAACATTTGGGATATTGGTGAATTTTAAACAAGTTTATAAACAATATGCGATATGAACAATCAAAATAGAGTAAACACGTATGAGCACACGTATAGGACCCTAAGCATAACAATACAAGGTCGTCACGTCTAACCACCTATCCTATTGTCATGGCTCTGATACCAATCTGTCACACCCCGACCAATGGCGGCGGAACATGCCGAGATGTAACGATTGTCCATAAGCACATGACACTAATTAAAGTGACAGTATTTAATAAACTCATTTCATTTCACAACATCGAAAATGTCACATAACAATTATCCATAAAATAACCATAAACAAAATATCACAAAATATGGCAAATTGATATTGTTCATTTTTACTAATATACTAAGGTCTTTGATGTCGTTTTCTTTACAATCATAAATCAACCAAGATGCAAACCTGAAGATCTGAAGCTAGATCATTGATCTAGTACTTATAAAATGTTATTCTCATACTATAGGTCCGAGGTAACGAGACAAATTGGTGAGAAACACCAATCAAGAAGAAAGGTGAATACGTCCAACTTTTTATAAACCAAAGTCTTGAATGTTTGCATGGGATTATATCCCTAAAACTTTATGAACAAAAGTAATGCTGGCCCTCAGGCTATTGCATACGTTTGTCTGGATCCTTACATATGTGGATAGACGGTGGGCACACCGCACCACACTTGCTAATGCCTCCGCCACGTTGGCCGGACCTAAGTAACGTTCGAGAGGGGATTATCTTGTGTATATTGATAGTTGCTAAGACCTCGATGCTGCGGTATCGTTGAGAGGTTTCAAGTATAACTGGAGGTTTATAATAGTATATTTAACTTGGTTGTTTCCTAAGCCACGATGGGCCGGGTCATAAGATACCTGAGGGGATAACTAAGTAACTTAAATGTTTTGTGTCAGCGTTTTCACCAGCATGTGTTGCTGACGTATTTTATAACTGTTTTACAGGTAATGGAGAATAGGTGTTTGGAGAAGATGGATAGCCGTTAGACGATCTGATGGCTCAATGGATGTTTTATTATTAAAATAATGTGAAACATGATTTTGTAATACAAACACTTATGTACAAATTATCAGGTGTTTTAAAGTCCCGTCTTTCAAATATAATAATATTTTATTAAAAGTCTTTATCTTTATAACCTTAAACTCTGATATATTTACAAAACAGGTACCAACGTTGGGTGTCACGCCCAGGCCCTGAGCCGGGGGTGTGACAGAAAAACATAGTACCTTTTCTCTATGAAATAATATAAACACTAGGAAAGAAACATATATAAGAAATTCAACAATTTCCCTATGTGGGCCCATGACCAGACCCGTTGATCATACACCGTCAACGAACTTACATCAACTTATATATATATAAGTAACGAATATATATATATATATATATATATATATATAATTCCTACCAACGGTTGTTTTCCTCTAACAATGGCAAGCAAGAGTTTACCGGTTAGGATGCGGCACTACTCACCACTGAATAGATGTCTCTTATGAGATAACTATTGGAGAATTAGGTTTTATCATTTGTGTGTGGAGTATGACACAATATTTTTGGATTTATGTTATTGGACCGTTAAAGAAAGTTAGATGTATGTGCTGGGCCAAGGAAAGAAAAGGTGGGCGGCCCATTCTATTCTATACTATAGTCATTACCAACTATATCTATAGATGGTTTTCTTAAACGAATTGTTTCTGGAATAGTCAAAAGAATAAGAGGGACATTCTTCTTGAAAATTTTGGTGACAATATTTTTGGGCCGACTATTCACATGTTATATTATTGCCCGAGGTGGAGGACATGGTTGATTGAAGAGATGAGTTTATTAGGTTTTGGAGGACTTTAAAAGTCCTTGCCTTATTTATCATTAAAAATGGGAGATAAAAACTTCAACAACTTGATTATTGGTTTAATTCTTCCTACATTTACAATGTTTCTTAGATAAATTACTACAATTTTGAGTCGTAACACGTTCTTACAATGCTATGTTTGACCGGTTCAAGATTAAACTATTGTAAATTTCTTGCATAAATTTTGGGTCGTTCGAGATTGCAACATGGTTGTATGGGCTACGAGTATCTGTCTGTCTGGTTACTTCTGTATGAAGGGGATAATTTATAATTGAAACCTGACTATGTTGGCTTTACGCGTTCAGATGGATGATCGCTTATAATGAAGAATACTAACGAGTCTTGTCATAGAATTAAGAATCAATTTATTATCAACTAATGAAGTTAAAACTCGGTATCATAGGCCTAAGACATTCAAAAATGAGCTTCAATGGCTTATAGGGTTTATGTAGTTTGATGCTGAGACGATTAGGTTTATGTGATTTGGTATATTGAACTTGAAGTTCAATTTGTTGTCCACGGAATCCTTTTGATGCCCACAAGTCATATGGTTGGGCCTTTTGGGCTAAACATGGGTTTAATAACAAAAATTTTGGATAATTATTTAAATAAAATAAAAAAACACAATGAGCATAACTAAATGTAAATGAATAAGCGTAAACAAATGTTCACAAACATTAATGACTAGACGAGGTGTGTATCAATATTCTTTCATTTAGTTAAATGAATGTAGAACAGCTAATAAAGTAATTATAAACTTTCATCAAGTGTCAATTACAAATTACAATATTAATTGAACTCCATTTAGGTATTTCCAATTACACTTTCAAAGGAAGGAAATGAAACTAAGTCGTTTAATGAGAGGTGTGGTTTTGTGGTATAGCACTACAATGACACTTGAGCACAAAAATCCAATACCAATTAATATTATTGCTTATGGGTGTGGTTGTGTTGCAACATTAGTAAAATACGATAAGAGAAACCCTAAAAGACACGAAATTGAATTTAGTAGTTTACAATGAAGTATGAGCAGAGAAACTCCAATGTTAAAATCATAGTTGGGCCTAACAACTTATATAGGCTTATGAAGTTTGATGCTAACATGATCAGGTATGGCACATCTTGTATGAAGTTCAATTTTATGTCGAGGACACGTATTAAAATACTTACAAAATCGCATGATTAACAGTTGTGTGGTGTAGGGTAATAAAATGGATGATGGAATAGAATAGTCGAGGGAATGGAATGGACGAGGGAATATATTTGATAGTATAAAATAGTCTCGAAGTGATAAAAAAAGCTCTAAGTCCTAACAATCGAGTCGCGCAGAAAATGCGATTGGATTCAATCAAAAACTAATCGCATAGATATGTGATGCGATTGATTTTCCAAATGCGATGCGATTTGTTTCAAATGCGAGGAATTTCAAAAAAGCGAAGCGATTGGATTTCAAATGCGATGCGATTCGAAATCCAAGTGCGATGCGAATTAAAATTCAAATGCGATGCGATTGATTTCTTATGCGAAGCTATTCAACTTTTGAGGAGATCTAGTTTTTCTTGGAACTTGATAAGCACGATTTTGACAACCCCTTTTTCAGTCTAAACCCAAAGTACACTTTTAACACCCACAAACACCACTGGGATAACTTGTAAGGCTTTTTTTTATAAACTCTTTATCACAAACCCGAGACACACTAACAAACCGGTGAACACCTTTTTTTTTTTCAAGAACGCACTTTTAAACACACAAATAAGATCAAAATCCAAGATTGTGACCCAACAACCTCAACTAGTAGAGCAGAAAGCTCTAAGCTCTGATACCAATTGTATGTCCTATGATCGGGATCAGAAAACTAAGTTCTTGGACCAATCTGCTTAGAGGTTAGTGGAAATTGCCTCTAAGTAATCGAGATCGTGGTTCTTGTTGTTGTTTATATTATTGCCGAGAAAGGATGTGCAGGGAGAAAGTGGGAGAGTTGTTGAGAGAATAAGGTAGAAATATGGTAAAAGGTTGGTGTTGCATGAGAGGCCCAATGGGCTTTGCTTTATTTCATTAGACAAGTCTCATGCACTTTGTTTTATTTCATTGACTAACCCAATGGGTTTTGTTTACAGGTGGCCTTAGGCCCAAACATACAAAACAAGATAAAATACGATTGCATATAAACATAAACAAACATGACAATACAAAAATTCAATATACTAATTAGGGCCTAACAACTAACTTTGACTTTTCTAGCAACCAAAACCTTGTTCGTACTTACGGGTCATGTAGGACGTTTTTGGCTCCGGGTTGGGTACACCAGGTCTAGTCCGGAACCGGGTTTTTTCCCTACCTCTACATATACCTATTTTCTTCTCAATAATATCAGAAAATTCCATATTAAAATTACATTCCGTCACTTACTAAGCTTTATTCTTCACCAAGGGTTGAAAAAAAAATTACTGCTTTTTTGCAATAGAGAAACACGATTTTTTTAGAGGATATTCCCAAATCAACTAGATTCCAATCAAGTTAGACATTTAGTTGTTAATATTTCATTGCAATGGAACCAGTATTCGAGGATTTGGAAAACTATCCCAAACACCCTTATAATAAGTGTTAATTTACCCTGACTTTTAGTTTTTAACAATAATTAACATATTAGATGCTTTATATGTTAAACCCGAAATTGGTATGTAGAGGCTGAAATCAACACTATATCCAATTCTACAAAAATCTTTAAGATTACACCAGTTACCAATCTGGATGCAAAATAATTCCTTTCGCGCTAAATCCCAACACAAAAGCCACATAAATTATTTTCTCATGGAGTATAAGACATAATTAAATAGACAGCACCATACGG
>NW_027497949.1:0-56713 GCF_021521415.1 Bidens hawaiensis | reverse complement strand
GTTCTGTGGACAGAGATGAACCGTTTGTGGAGTCACCAACAATTCAGCCATGGGTCATGGGAGATTGCAACTTGAAGTGCCAAGTTCGGGATGCGCAGATTTGAAATATTGAATTTGAAGATAATGATTTCACTTTTGAACCAAAATCTTCGGAACTCATTAAGAATGCACATGGGCTTCGCATGTCTAGCCGGAACAAAGCAATTGGCTTTGTTGACCCAATGAATAATTTTTTTTCAGTGTGTTGGCCATCAAAAATTGTGAGGATGGTAGGAGGTCGTGGATGTTTTTTACCGGTCTACAGTTTTGGTTAATAACCCACTATCAAGTAATAATGGTGGGCTCTCACGTGGACTGACAAAAGGCGGACCTAATGATAAAAATTATGTGAGAGTAAACGTTAGTGGTGGTTTCTTTTGTAGAATGGAACTCATACACGTTATGCATGGGGTGCAATAATGGGTTCATTTACAAACTTTTTTAATGGCCACATCGATCAAGAAAACAGTCTATCCAATGTTCCCTTTAACCCGGGCGATACAAGTCAAGAGCCGAGTGAAGCGATCCTTGAAGTTAAGTTGTTAATGCGGGTCATGCTTTTAATAAATAAGGAGCGAGGTGATGTTCCTTTCGATCCAGGTGGCTTTTATCTCGAGGCAAAACTCCAGGACGAGGTTTTTTGAAGATGGGGAGTATGATGCAGGAGCGAGCATTAAAATTAATTGGAATCTTCTATTTTATGATTTTTATATTTTATTATTTTATATTTGTCTTGTTTCTAGTTTATGTTTTTCCTTATTTAGTATAAGTAGGGATCATGTTTGTTTAGTTTCTTAGTATTTATTATGTTTAATATAAAAGAACTTTGTTCTTGAAACATATAGTTCAGTTTATTGGTCTTTGATCAACTAAAGTGTAATGAGCCATTTGAATGCTTACGAAACTGCATTAGGCTCACTCCAACATCAATGGAAATGTGTGTTTTTCTAAAAGACCGCTTGGACACAATGGAAACGTGTTCAGGATGTTAGAAGTCTCTAAGGCGAACTCCTTATGTAAAAAGATATACACGAAAAGAAGTGGAAGTTGGAGAAGGAATTTCCATTATCCAATGAGGAACTTGTTTACGATAGTAGGACATGCGCACGGGTTAACGAATACTCATTGTGTGAAAATGAAGACGATGACAACACACCATGCAAGAGATTTAGTATCAAAAATTATAATTTATTTAGGTCTATCTAAGATCTTTTTAAGAACATAATACCTTTTATTTATGAAAAGTTATATAACTGATCTTTTTAATTTTTTTTATCGGTTATAGGCTAATCGTTCGGTTATTCATCTAATAGGTTACACATATTACTTATGTTTTTCTTGAAAATCAGTTTGAAACCCAAACCGTTATTGACAATAACTGGTTTTGACTGACCAAAACCGGCCTCAATTTGTTAACAATATTGTGAAGACCAGTTAATCAGTATTTACACCTCTACTCAAACCTAATACCATCAAATGGGTTCATTTCCTACGAAATTCCAGATACAACACAACATCCTACATAACTGTGCCTATTTTTCCACAAGAAAACACTTTTAACTTCGCGACAAACGTGCAACAAGATAGCAATATAAAACATTTAAAATTTTACACTACCTTGGAAAGGGGGTCTCAAACCTTCAATTCCGACACAATATGCATCAATATAATTATTCAATGATTTGGTTGCAACGTGTCGGAAATAATTATTTTGATATTTTATATCAGTATTAACCATAAGTGTAATCTGGATTTTTCTCTTTTAAATTTCTTTAAATTGTATTTTGTTTATTATTATTTTTTTTAACTAACAAATTTTCTCCACCATATATCAAGGATTTCAAGCCACCATTTTAAAAAAAATATAAAAAAAGTAAACTTCCGTTTGTATTGCATAGAAATTTAAAAAAGAAAAATTAAATAAACATTTTTGTCGAAAAAGTAGACATTTAATACTAAATTTAATTAAGATTAACCTTAAATCATAAATTATTGGAAACATCAATTTTTTTACGTAATTTCAATGAAAATAAGCATAGAAAACAATTTCTTGTTGTGATGAATATCAAGAGTATTTGATATTCAATCAAGTTCTAGCTTATTTTACTCTGATCAAACTCCAACAAAGTTTAGTTTGTTTGCTATTAAGCAAAGCTGTAAACTATCTGAGTTAAGCTAACATTAGTTTAATGCAAGAAAGTTTAATTATATAGCGGTGATTTTACAAGCTTGAGCTTGGACTCAATAGGACTACTTATATACACTTTATTTGTTCTTTACTTTATAGTCTCCTTTAGGCTAATCAAGCTATGTAAACAGATGTCCCTTTTGAGTTGTTTATTAATTGCGCTCTACTTTATATATAAACTCATACTCGAGGCCATTAAAACTCGACTCAATTCGAGTTCTCTCATTCCTATGTAGCATATGTACGTGTGTAGTGACAGACCCATAAACGTTTTTGATTTGATTCAAAAGTTATTTTTTCTTGTATTTCTATCAATAATGATCTTTTACCAGGTCGCATGACCAAATTGAGTCGGGGCAAGAAATATTTTTGGACTTTTTGAGTCTAAATACAAGGTTTTCGATTTGATTTGGTTCTTTTATAACTCTTTTAATGGTGAGTGTAGTTTCAATCTTAGTTTTTTAAAATAATCGCTTACAACAAATAGTTACTATATATATAAAAGAAAAGTGTAGGGTTACTTGACCCGATACTTACAGGGTGGGTACCCCGCAAGAGCAGACCTTCATATAATACAAAATCTACGAGTTCTTAATGTTTAAATGCCCGAATTAAAAGATGTACAACTTACAAGGATGTTGAGTCTGCCATTAAGACCCGAAGAGACGACATTGATGAGCTCCTCCCTCTCTTGTTTAGAGGACATATCACAGACCGACGCGGTTACTTCATACCCTTTGCCTTTCCATTCTTCGAGTCGTTCATCGATCTCCTTTTGGTTTCTGGAACAAGTATGCACGACTGCACCAAATCCTGCTAACTCCTCCACTATTGCATAACTACACAAAACAAACATAATATAAACCCATGATCAACATGAATGCAAAATGATCGTGATATGAACTAACCCGATTCCTCTAGTGCCGCCGGTGACAAGAGCGGTCATGCCCTTGAGAGACCACCGCTGCTCTCGGCTGGTCGACATGCTCTTTAATTCTACGGACCATAGCATGTGTGTGTGGGGTATATATTCATAAACCACAACCACTTGGGTCCATACTTCAATTATCTTTTAACTAATTATATAATTTCATACCATTTTAGGTTATTTAAAATAATTATCTAACTTCTAAAAATGATAGGTATAATCCTACTTTGATTTAGTATTACGCAATGGTAAGAAAGCATTTAATAAATGATAAAAAATGGTAACACCCATAAATTAATATTGTTTTGTTAAATTGTGTGTGTTTTTTGCTTTTGCTTTTATTAAATTTTTATTTTTTTAATTAGCGAACTGTTGTTTAATAAATATACATTTATGTGTCTTTCAGTTCTGATTCAACCCGATTCGTGTGTTAACTGTAAAGATAAAATATACACTTGTCATGAGTAGACGCATCGCATTGGAATTGTCACCTCTATAAATAAAGTATTATTGTAAAACTTGTCCTTTGTAGATTCAGAATAAACCGAAAATCAAATAGAACCAAAATTCAAACTGATATAAATTTTGTTTTGTCCCATACTGAACCATGGATATATATATATATATATATATATATATATATATTAAGTATAAAATGAAAACCCATTTGAGTTATGAAAACTCTAGAAACCCATTTCCAATCACATGTTTTTAATTAATGTTTAAATCTTGTGGTCCACTATTAAAATGAATAAAAAATGTAAATATAAATATAACTTTTTCTCTCTCCTGAAAACATATATAAAAATTAGTAAAAAAATGTTAAAAAATAGCAAAACATTTTTTTTATGTTTCGATGTTTTGTATTAAATGTTACAACATATATCACATGTAACAAAAAAAAACGATATTACATAGGGTTTTCGTGGGTTTTCACAACTCAAATGAGTTTTCATTTTAACCTTATCATATATATATATATATATTTATTTATTTTATGTTGTTTTAATTTTAAAAGTAGGGTGTGTACGGTTTGGTTTTTAGATTTCTGAAACCGTTTTGTTTCGGTTTTTATTTTGTCTTGGTTCAGTTTTGGTTTTTTCGGTTGTTTCATTTGAGCTTGAAAATTTTTTAGAAATAAAAGTTTGACCCAAAATAATGATTTAAAGTCCAAATCATTTAGTTAAATAAAAACTTATTTATTAATATTAAAAATATTTGAGTTGCATGTTTATTAACTTATTACAAATTACTTAAAATGAAAATCTAGATATTCGGTTTGGTTTGACTTTTTCGGTTTTATTACACGCAAAACGAAAACCAAACCGTATGTTCAGTTTTTACAAAAACATAAAACCTAACCGTCGGTTTTTGGTTCGTTTAGATATTTTCAATTTTGAATTGTTTTATTCGGTTTAGTACACAACCCTATTGAAAAGTATAAGCATAAAACGGTGTCTTTGTGAAAAGTATAAGCATAAATAGGTGTCTTTGTGTTAAATATATATTAAGGGGTTTAGAATCGTTCACAACATATCCTAGAATTATAAACAATGCATAATTGATTCAAGTGTTAAAACCAACGTTGTCTCTTCATGTCTAGTTAGTTGTTTTTTTTTAATTTTAATTAATTCAAATTAATGTTTAATTGATTCAAGACCCTTCATCAACCCTATGATTTTTTTTTCAATTCTAAATACACATTTTGGTTGGGGCATCTTTCCATTCTATAGTTGGACGGCATATAGATACCCTTTTGGTTTGGTTTTGTTTACTTTGAGGTGGTGCCGGCAGTCTTAGTTCATAGGTGACAACGACGTATCCAAAGAATGATTATTGTCACCAATGGCGAGGCTTAGTTAGAGCCGATTGGCCCCGACCCCCCGGTTTTTTAGCGTAGTAGTAAATTTACTCGTTTTCGTCTGAAAATTTTTATGCGTAGTGTAAATTTAGGTGTTTTCGGCAGAAAATTTGAGTCCAGCCCCCCATCGTTTGTGAATTTTTGTATACATTTTGTGTCCGCCCCCCCCCCCCCCCGGGTGTCTTAGGTGTCTTCGCCACTAGTTGTCACGTCTAGGTTGTTTTGGACCTGTGATTAACTTATTAAGGACAAGATTGTAAAAGTTGCTAGGCGGATTCTAGGCGGCCGAGTGTGGAGTTGGGTGTATTCGGGGATTACGCGGACATCGTAAATATAACAAAATTAATTTTTAAATATTATATCTTTGTCAAATATTATTGGTTTACTAATATTTATAACAAAATAGGTGAATATCAATTTAAATAAGAGAAATACATTTTTAAATACTAAATTATTATAAAAATTGCTAATTGTTATTAAAAATGATATAAGTTCTTTAATATTATAGAAATACGTATTATGTTTTATTTTTCAAAGTCAAATCTGTCCAAGTTGAACGACTAAATCTGATTATGGCTGAGGTTGACCACCTTTAATCGAGTCTTTGTTCACTAGACAGATTTAAAAAAATTCGTCTTGACACCATACCTTGTAGTGATTACGCGGGAAGTACTCGACATTGTAAACCTACTTTTATAACATTGATTAAAGTGGGTGCACTCCTAGTTTAAACTATAACCAGTAGCACCCACACTAGTAAAGCCTATAAACATGTGCCACCTCATCTGAACACACTACATCTATCGTCTTTCTTTCTTTCCGTTTTTGTTGTCTTTGTGTATCATCCTACTTTTATGAATACATAATAAAAGACTATTAGTTAATTAACTGTGTGTTATTATTTAATTATGTTGAACAATAATAAGTTGAGTGTGGACTTGGAAAATAAAAGATGGATTATGAGCTTGTGATGGGCCTTAAGGTCCATGGGCTTAGGGGCATTTAAACACCCTTAAACCTCCCTAAAACCTTAGACTCTCCTTCCATCCTTGCCTCCATACTAGGGGTGTTTTTTGGGCTAGTTTTTCGGGGTTCGGGTCGGGTTATTCCGGTTTCAATGTTTTAAATCCAAACCCGAAACCCAACCAAAATCTCTCACGGTTTCTTCGGGCTCGGGTAATTTGGGTTTGAGTTTTTCGAGTTGGGTTAATTGGGTTTCGAGTATCCTATGCAAAAAAAAAAAAAAGGAAAAACTACATTGCTAAGTTTAAATGTAACATATTCTTCTTTGCTCGTAATGTAAATAAACCAATGACAAAACAAAAATATATCGATAAAACATCCTAAAAAGAGTAAAATTTAACAAAGTTCAGCCACAATAAACAAGACCAACATCGTCTTTAGTATGTCGTGATTAGGGTGTTGGATTATTGTTGGGCCAGAGTTTATGGTTTGTGCTTTGTAGTATTGGGCTTAGTTAGGCTATATTATGTAAACCTAAATCTTGTGATTTCGGTGGGCTTTACTTTGTTTTGGGCCTAGGTTGGTAGCCTATATATATGATGTATGTAACTCGTTGTAGGTTGTTTGTCTAAGTTGGTTGATCACCGTGTAAGTTTGTTAAGGGCTTAAGCACCCGACGTATTAATATACATGTGTTTTGAAGCTTGTTCATCGTGTTTATTATCATTGTGTTGGTGTTATAGAATCGCCTTGTTGATTAGTTTCCGCCTAATCAACGAGTTAACTGATATCACATTCAAAGATTCTCTCACGGGACTTACAATTGGTATCAGAGCCTATAGACCTATTCTAGGCTTGGTTGAAGGTGATATCAAGGATTCTACTGGTGAATTTCGGGTGTGTATTGGTTGAGGATTTCTGGATCTTGAAGAACTGTTCTTCGTGTTCTTCGGGCTGGTGAGAGGTTTTGGAATAGATTTTGGTAAATCTTCGAGTTTAATTCAAATCCCTTTATTCTCGGGATTTGGTTATATCTTCAAAGATTACCATATCTTGAGCTTTTAATAGTTCTCGGCCACGTTTGAAGGTTCTCGGGAAACATTTGATAGTTCTCGGTGGTTTTGTTGGGTTCTCGGGAAGCTTTTAATGTTTTCGAGAAAATTTCAGTGTTTTTGGGGAATTTTGAGACATTTCGGGAAAGGATTTGGGCTGATCTCTGATTTAAAATCAAATCCCATCATTGTCGGGATTTGATTCTATCTTTGAGATTACCAAATCAAGAGCCTTCCTTATTTTCGGGCTGATTTGATCATCTTCGGCCAATCTATTGGGTTCTCGGGCAAACTTGATTGTTTTCGGTGAATTTATTGAGTTCTCGTGCGCCTTTGATCGTTCTCGGTTACTTTTCAAGATTCTTGGTTACTTTTCAAGGTTCTCGGTTAATTGTAAGGTTCTCGGGTTACTGGTTGCATTGGGCTTTGGATTTTATTCAAGTGGGCTTCTGATCCATTGGGCCAGTCATCCGAGGTAAGTTCATGGCCTTCACCACCTCCAACTCCTTTGAGGTAAGTTCTGTACTGTCTTCCCAATCCTGTATTAATAAGGTAAATTTGTATAAAATTCACAATAGTAATATTCTTAGAGAAATGAAGGGAATTAAAAATGAAAATCTTACCCTTAAGAAACTAGAAAAGGCTTTGAAAGAGGCACTAGAGGCACAACAAAAAGATTTTTCAAAACTTCAATCTGATTTAAGCACAAAATGCTGTCACCACTTAGATGCTAAAAAGAAAATTCTGAACTAACCGCCGAGTTAGATGCATCCAAGTTGGAGATTGCTAAGTTGACCAATAAATTTGAAAATGCTGAATTCAATTTTAAGAAATTTGATATCTCTAGTGCTGTCATTGAGTCAATGATTGAAAACCAGTTAAAATGGAAAGAGAATAAGGGTGTGAGTATTGGGTACAACATGGTTTCCCCTCCATATAATGATAACTACACTAGTCTTCCTCTTACCAAGGAAGAGGAAGAAAAAGAAAAATGTATGTAGTATGGCAAGTCAACTGCAACTGGCAAAGGTATGGTTGGTTCAGTCACGACAACTGAATCAACATCGGGGGTGAACGATTCTAATGTGTTTACTTCATGTGCAGATGAAGTAATAATTGAGGATTAGACTAATGAGGATGATGATTCACCTGTTGATTCTCATGTTTCTTTGAATTTGCCTGTTTTGGATGATGTTGCTACTAATGTTTGTGTGGGCTCTGGTTTTAAGAGCAAAAACAATTTTGTGGTTGATTTTTCAAAAACTTCTAAAGGCAGTGATCTGCTCTCTAATAAACTTGATAAAAGTAAAAATCCTAATAAACATTTGTCACCTAAGTTTGTTAAAGAAAAGTGTTCATGTGCTCACAACTGTGAGAAATCTAGTGCTAAGTCCAAAGGTGGACAAATAAGCTCAGACAACAGAGCAAGACCGGGAATCGGACACAACGATTTTTTCGTTGAAAGGCAAACATGTTTTAATTTTGGCATTCCCGGTCACATTGCTAGAAACTGCTCACGTCTCCCGTATGTTCCATACTGCAGACGCCATCAGAGGACTATGCCTTAAAATACCTACGTAAATTTTAACTCAAATATAATGAGGTATTATAAGGCAAATCCCTCTGACGGTGATTGGAGGAGAAACAAGGCTGACAGGTAAAGTTCCCATCAGACCAAGCCTAATTCGGTTCAAAAGCATAACGGAAACTCAGTTTCGACTCCGAGACCCAAGTGAGCCTCAGAATCAAAATTGTTTAGAAGGTCAAAGTCAATTGTGTATTCCGTTCGCAAACCAGAGACGAAGCCAACCGTCTGTACAAACAATAATATTTTAAAACCTAAATATAGATGGCTGCCTAAGTCTCCGGTGACCAAGTTATCAAAGCCATCCTGTTTGATCTTTGATAATCAGGAAGACATGCCATGGCAACCTGTGACACGTTTGAACAAGTCAGGTTTACCCAGAACGACTATGGACTGGGTACCAAAGACTAACTAACCTCGCACATCATGCAGGAACAGCTATGAAGGAATATCATTAGACCGTGGTATGTTGATAGTGGCTGTTCCAGGCACATGATAGGAGACATCTCTCAGTTACACGACATTCAAATTTTTAATAGAGGGTACGTTTCCTTTGCGGGAGGAGAGAAGGGAAAGATTACACAGAAGGGTGTAAGAGAATGCTGTTCACAGGTTATCTGGATGCAACATCAATTGCTGGATTACGGTTTGGAATTTCTTGATACTCCTATTTTCTTTGATAATGATGCTGCCATTGCCATTATTAATTTTTTTTTTCAGAATTCTAAAACCTAGCACATCGATATCAAAATTTATTTTATTAGTGACTGTTACGACCAGAAATTGATTCATCTTGAACAAGTTCACACTGATATTAATGTGGCAGACTTATTTACAAAACTGGTCAGAACAACCATATTTAATATGCTTGTAGGGTGTCATAAGATGCTGCATTTTGATGACTGAGTATTTTTGAGGTTAAATTTTGTACATAAATATTTTCAAGTTTTATCTTAATTTTTGTACAAATTTAGGGGGAGAAAAAGAAAAAAAAACAAAAAGAGTGTGTGTGCGTTCTTAAATACAAAAAAAAAAAAAAAACTGTTATGTTCTGTCACTTAAAATTATGCCAGTTACTCAAGTTCAAGGGACATATCTTTATATTTGGTCCCGTTGTCAATTTTTGACATACGGGATAGCCATTAACCTAAGGACTGAAAGTGACTGGGCGACTGAATATAAAAATTATACAACGTTTTGCTTTTACTATATGATTTTTAAGTTCTTTCACTGAAAATTATGTCGATTACTTAAGTTTGAAGGACATATATTAATATATGTTTGGTCGTACTGTCTACCTGTAGAAATATAGGATAGCCATTTACCTGAAGACTAAAAGTGACTGGGGTGATTGAATCTAAAACTGTCTTCTAAGTTATCATCTAGGAAATGATATTATTATTCAGCTAAAAGCTTTTTAGAAGCTTAAAATATTTTCAAATGAAAATGGATCCAACCTTTGAAAAATGATAGATAAAATTGATTTTGTGTGCCTAACATGTGAAGTTATTAGGCTAAAAAGGCTTTTGAACAGTCATTGATTTGTATGGTACATTTCCATGACAAGTAAAACTTTGAAGTGATATAAACTAAATCTCCTAAACTTATTGTGGATATTCATTTTGAAGATGTTTGCATGTTCCTTGATACATCTCTCCGAATGATAGGCAGAAAAGCAATTACCTAGTCATACACAAGCCCGTTAGTATCTTGATCACCAAAAATATCATATTTTATGCTTATTAGCATAAAAAAAATCTATGTGTATATATATATATATATAAATTATTGCAATTTAAATTTGTTTTTAAAAGCTTAAAGGGGCACCAGGGAACTACAGGGGTGGGGCACACAAATAAGTCCTAAACACCTTGAATGTAAGGCTTGTAAGTCCGGATGACATGTAAGTCCAACGTTCAACCTTAAAGCTTAAAATTATTTTTGTATAGAGAAATTCTTTTGATCAAGCACTAGGGGGTTGGAGTCAAATTGTGATTATCTGGAGAAAGCCAAAGACGCATTGAAAAGAGATAAGGGGCATCCTAGGTCCATAAGTGATGTCCATATAAGCTTTATGCCTAATTGAATCTAAGCATATCACTGGCGCAATGAAAATAATGCTAAGTTTCTAATTACCTACTATCAACCTTTTCACTATGTCACAATAATGCTGAAAATGAATCATTGTGAAAGTATCTTAATCAATATGGTTTCATGTTCGGATATTTTCTTAAAAGGATTGCTTGTTTTAAGACAGCTGAAATTTGATCCCAAAATATGTTAAATCTATAGAAGGCCAGATGGGTAAATCATTTTTGTTTTAGTTTAGTTTTTGTCTAAATTTTATTTTATTTTTAATTTTTAATATTTACCTCATAATTGCTCGTGTTGAAACAAATGTCTTTAAGGAATCGTTTTTATCATGAATCGGGATTGTTTTTAGATCATGAGATTTGACGGTTGCTAGACTTGACCCTTAGGCCATTCTGTTTGGCCCAACGGGTTCCAATGTCATGTGTTCTCGACCCAGTTCGCTTGGCTCAGATAATTGTTTTCGGCCCATCTTAATGTTTGGCCCAAAAGGTGTATCAGAAGTTTAAAAGGCAGATTTTGGTGTATTATTGAATATCTTTTCAAATTTGCAAAAACTTTAAAAACCCTTGTTTCCAAACACCCGTAAAACTCCAAAGTGTTCATTCAAACCTTGATTTCGTTAAGCATCAAAAGGTAATAAAACTTAATCTAAATCAGTTTTCGGATTATGGTTGCGAAATCATTAGGGTCGCTTTTGAAACGATAAAAGGGTGAGATGCGTCTCGCCTATATGATCATTGTGATCGATTAGGGTTGATTGATTGTGATATAAGTTTTTCGTGAAGTTGCAGGTTATTCATAAATGGTGATTGGCGATTTGGAGAAGATGAAGATGGTGAATCCAAGGGTTTTTGGTGATGGTTGACCGAATACCCTTGGTCAAACCAGAGATCGTTTGGCTAAATTGTGTTTTCGGTCAAACTTTGACCGAGAACCTGCTTGGTCAACCGAGAACTCTTTGTTCTCGGTATCTCTGAGATTATCTGGACCGAAAACATTAAATTGGACCTAAAACTCCTAACTTGGACAGAAAACTCCCAAAAGTGACCGGATACTCATAGATTGAACCTAAATCTCATCATATAATCATTAACATAATCATGTTTTCAGTCAAGGTGTCAAATCCTCAAGTCATATTCATTTCTAATGATTGACAAAATGCATTGCTACTTTGATTCGTTTGGTGTAACCATGGCTGATCAAGTACCTCTGGATGCCTAGTTGATCCTCCTCTTACTCACAAGGAGTTCAAGTCCTTGATTGTTGGACTGAACACATGCAGGATTTCACATGCCTTGCGGGAAAATCCTGTCATACGTAAGAAGATGGTGAATGATTTCTGGAAGTATGCCTCTATTAATCCGAGAGGTGCTGGGGGAGCAGCTGCAATTGAGTCAAAGATTCAGAAAAGGCCCGTCATTGTTTCTGAGGCCATAATCCGTGAAGTACTACTATTTGGGGACCAACCTCATTATCCCACAGAGTTTCCAATTGATGATGTTGCTGTGATTGTGAGAAGAATGAACTACAAGGGAGTCTACCCCCTGCCATCAAAAAGCTTTTTCATCCATACTGGAGATTCTTGATTCACACGTTCTTTGTGTGTGTCTCAGGACGTAAAGGGGATGCTGACGAGATCAGCCTTACTCAGATGTCGGCTGTGGTTGCTCTGATCATGGACTGGGACTATAACTATTCCAAGTTTATGTTTGATGAAATGATGAGCAATCTTCAATGGAAGAAGAAAGAGGTGTTTCTGATGTACCCGAGGTTTCTACAGATGATATTTGATTCTCACTATCCTGATCTAATAAAATATGTGGAGACGCTCAATATGAAGGCGTTGGGACCAAACACTTTCGGCTTAATGAAACAATAGAGGAAATGAGCCAAAGTGGTATATCAAGGTCTTCATCCGTTGGTTAAATTCGAAAGATTTACTGAGACTGAGATGAATGTAGGTGTTGTTGGTGCAGCTGTTGCCGAGGAACATGTGGTTCCTGTTCAAAGGCATGTTACCACCTTTAAGGTATTATCTGATGATAATGATTTTGATAGTCCTCCATCACAACCTATGGAGACTGAACACCAGGTACAACAGTCAGTACCTACTGTTGAACAAGTCAAGGAATTCGAAGCATTCAAAGAAAAGCTCCAGTCGACTGCATTAAAGCCTCCTTGATCAGTCACTGTGACACAAGATGAAGATGAGGTTGAAGAAGAGTCGGTCACCGATCTTATTCCATGAAAAAGACGAAAGAAAGATCCGAGACCGGGTGTGATGGCTGCTGAAGTGAACCAACTGTTACTGAGCCCGTAAATGTTGAAGCTCAAGTCGCTCAAGGCCTGTCTACTGCTGCTCAGCAAACTCAAGAACTGATTTTGGAAGACATTACACATGAGTTTGACTTTGAGGCTCATATTTATTCCACCACTGAACCATCGGGATTGTTTAAACCGATTGGCTAAGAAAGCACAAGTGCAGCTGAGAAGGTGGCTCACATTTTGGCCATGCAAGACAAGTTTCTATAAGATAAGGGCAAGGGGATTGCTCTAGAAGCTGAACCTGTTGATATTCAAGCATTGCGACGCAGAGTCTTTGAACTTGAACCAGACTCAGTTGTAAAGGATGTTCGTATTCAAGAGCTTGAAGATAGCCATGTTGACAAAGACTCAAAGATTCAAGAACTTCAAGCTAGCATGGGTGGTCTTACTACTATGTATTTGGATCTCCAACAAAAGCTTATTCAAAAATTTGGTGATGAGTTTAGAAGTGCTGCTGATATTGAACATGACAAGCGTCCTGCCTCAAACATTGACACATCTGTGGCAATGGAGAAATACATGGCTACTCCACCAAAGACGGATGAGCAGAAGGAAAGATTGATGAGAAAGATGTTGATAAGAAGAAATTCAAATTAGAACGTTGTGTCATCTAATCACCCTGAGAAATTTGTTGTGAATCTACAAAAGGGTTTTTCTGATAAATACGATGATCGCTCTAGGGTTCTTTCGTGGGGATATGAGGTGGAAAAAGAGATGTGGTGGGTCAAACGGAAATCTGACAGCATTGAGTACTAGGAGATAATGAAAAGTTTCGGGTCTTGGACGATGGTTGATCTGACTGACTTGATTCATGCTCCCTTCCACAATCCGAACAATGAGCCAAGGGCCCAAAATTTTGGAGTTATTTAGGCTCTCAAGTGGAACGTGGATTTCCGGACATGCCTACTGCTGAATCATTTCTTAAGAAAGCAAAGGGTGTTCGTGACCCTCGCACCAACAAGACAATGGTAAATGTGATGTGGCCACCGACAAATAAAGTAAAGTCAATTCCAATCACCAAGAGATTTCCTAAGGGAGTTCTTGATGGAATGAAGTTTTGGACGTATGACGGTGAAACGGCTACGGTTATCATAAGACTGAATAGGGGTCAATACCGTCTTGTTGATCCTAAGGATTTATTGAAGTTTGGGGAGAGAGATCTCAGGACCCTTAGCAGATTTCAGATTTCAGCTGAACCACTTTATGAGCCCGCCGCTAAGGAGTATGAAAGTTTAATAGGATCAATTATTCGTACAGGTTTATGGGCAGGTGCACACAAGGAAGCAAATGCTGACATACTGGAGCATGAATGAAGCAATAAACCAAGGGGGAGATTGTTGGGCCAGAGTTTATGGTTTATGCTTTGTAGTATTGGGCTTAGTTGGGATATATTATGTAAACCGAAATCTTTTGATTTCGGTAGGCTTTACTTTGTTTTGGGCCTAGGTTGGTAGGCTATATATATGATGTATGTAACTCGTTGTAGGTTGTTCGTCTAAGTTGGTCGATCATCGTGTGAGTTTGTTAAGGGCTTAAGCACCCGACGTATTAATATACGTATGTTTTGAAGCTTGTTCATCGTGTTTATTATCATTTTGTTCGTGTTATAGAATGGGCTTGTTGATTAGTTTCCGCCTAATCAACGAGTTAATTGATATCACATTGAAAGATCCTCTCACGGGACTTACAATTATAGTTGCTTTTAGTCATATTGTAACATTAATAAACAATAAACAATTGATTCATAACAGGTGGAACGTGAACAGTCGATTTCGACAAAATTTTGATAAAGTCGTTCGCTAAGGCTTAAACTATAATACTTAAAAATATATGTGGTTCTAAAACTAAAAGTTTATTCGGGTTAACCCGAAACCTAGAATTTGGACCCAAGAACCAACCTTAATTACTTTGGTTCGGGTTTGGGTTAATCTTTTCTTGGGTCGGGTTAGTTCAGGTTTGGTAAAGGTTTTCTTGGGTTGGGTAAAAGTGACAGCCCTACTCCACACACCCAAAAACACACATAAACACTCTCATTCCAAACCGGATCCAAATCTGAGCGAGAAATAGGGTGGTTTCCAGCCGGTTTCATAGACAAATATAATCACAGGAAGATCCGAGTGCTGAATCAGATCTGAGTCCAGATCTGCATCTAGGCTAGAACCCAAACCGGAAAAGGTACGTTTTTAGTTAAATGGTTAAGTATTTGTGGTCGGATCACTATGAAACATGGTATGATAGTGAATTGGACCTAAGAGTGTAGGAAAAACATAAACTTGATCTTAAACAAGTTGTTGGAAATGATTCGGGATGAACGAGTGACGTTCGGACCGTGTGAAAGCAAGTGGATTAAATTGTTTTGGCCCAGAAATCGTTGTATTTGTAAGATGGGCCTTGGATGGATGAATAAGAACGTTTATAACAAAAAGACATCAAAAAACCAGTCTTGAATAGAATTCATGACAATTCGATTCGACTGGAAGAAAACTTGACTTGATTCGTTTGAGATTCGATTTGTTTGGGATTTGATTCGATTCGTTTGGGATTAGATTCGATTCGTTTTGGAATTCGATTCGATTTGTTTTGAAATTCGATTCGATTCATTTTGGAATTCGATTCGATTCGTTTGGGATTCGATTCGATTCATTTTGAAATTCGATTCAGTTCGTTTTGAAATTCGATTCGATTCATTTGCGATTCGATTAGTTTTGGAATTCGATTCGATTCTTTTGTGGATTCGATTCATTTTGGGACTCAACTTGATTCGTTTAAAAGTCGATTTTCTGATGAATTTTTTAATAAAGACTTAATCTCAGCTAGGGGCTGCCACCCCTAGGATTCCGCTACCAGGGGCGTTGCCCCCGGACTCCCGTTCGTTAGGGGCATCACTAACCAACAAATATGAACTGATTAGGAGTAGATGCTTGTAATTTATTACACAGTTAGCCGTGCCCCCAGCTGAAAAGAGGTGTGACCGTTAACTCCGAGAGAAACAGGATCCAGGTGAGTTTCTAGCCACATTTCTCTATTATATTTTTTGGGGCTGTGTGCATACTCCTATGGTTTTAGTTAATACACTTACCTTAAGTATTAAGTGTATGCCATATGAATGTTTATAAATGATACTTGATTGATTTAGAGAGAGTTAAGGGTATGTACATAGATGTATAAGAAAATATATAACTAAATATATGTATGGCTTGTATGTCAAAGAATGTATGGTTTGTATGGTTGTATGATTGAATGGTTAAACGGTTGCAGACCCTAATAATATATGCCAGGGATAAAGGGTTGCAGACCCTAATAATATCTGCGAAGAATTAAGGGTAGCAGACCCTAATAATATATGCGAAGGTTAAAGGGTTGTAGACGCCGTGGTTGTAAAACTCCCGACTAGGCGCCGAGTAATCGTTACAAGGTATGGTGCCGAGGCGACTTTCTTTAACTCCGCCTAGTTACTTGGAATCGATCAAAAGTGGTCAACCTTCGCCACAATTGGATCTAGTCGGTCAACTCAAGCCAACTATTTACTTTAAACAGTTAAACATAATTCATATTTCTATAATATTAAAGAATGACTATCATTCTTTTAGTTAATTATCTTCAAATTTTAGATACTTTAGTATTTAAAGATGTATATTTTTTATTTATATTGATATTCACGTATTTTGTTGTAAATATTAGTAGACTTTTGATACTTGACATATATATAAGTTTCCAAAAATTAGTTTCATTATAATTTACTACGTCCGAGTACTCCCCGAGTACTCTTCGCCTAAACTGAGTACTCGCAATTCCCCAGTCGGCTGCTCTGGGAGCGCCTAGCGACTTTTGCAACCATGGCAGACGCTAATAATATTTGCGAAGAATAAAGGGTTGCATACCCTAATAATATTTGCGAAGGTTATAGGGCAAAAGGCTCTTTAAAACATAGAATGTTTATGTACGTACTAAATAATGAAAGTAAGTTAAGGATATGAAAGCATGGAAGTATGAAAGTTATAAAATATGAATGTATGAATGAAAGGTAAGCATGTTAAGTATGTAATATGTATCTTCAGATGTGTATATGTAAGTAAGTGAATGTAATTTATGTTGCCTGATTAACTAGAACTCACTAATCATAGTTGACTTTTAGTATTCATGCTGGAAAATAGAACAAAGGAGTTGGCTTGAGAGGGACACATGGCAATGGGTGAAGACTGGGCATTTGAAGAGAAGGAGGGAAAGTTTATGATGCTTTGTTTTGATTTTTAATATTGAGACAAGTAGAATGATGTTTTTAAGAAAGAATTAATGTTTTGTAATATAATGTTTGAAGTTTTAATATTCTGTGAAAAGTTTTAATTCACTATGATATTTAGAACCGTGTTTTTGAGTAAATCCAACGCCAAAGTAGGGCACCCGGGCTCGGGGCCTTACGCTTTCTACTCGTCGACAATATCAACCGCTCTTTCTTTCCCTTTGCTACATGACTAGGCCGCTTTACATCACAGCATAGTTGGTGTCATTGTTAGGTTCGTTAAGGCTGGGAAACTTGCTTGGTTACCCATTTATTGAGCTTGAATAATTTCCCAACTCGGATGTATTAATTCTTTTTTGAGAATGTCTTTCAGACTCCGAATCTAATCTATCAATGGTATGGGTTCTCATTTGAAATGGTTTCTTGCAATATCCCATGAATTGTAGTTAACAAAACCTTTCATGGAGTATGATTTTTTGTACTTGTTTTTGGTCGCCTTGATGATATTCGCAACTGAACTGCCACATGGCCACCGACTATATAATCTAAAAGTTAAATTTTTATAACAATTTAACAACTTAAAATAGAAATATTTATCGCTTGAAGGTAGATATCGTTGAATTGGCTAATTTTTTTAATTTAAATCTTTCAACTTTCAATTGATCGACTTGGTTAATAGTTCAGTCAATTCTATTAATTTCACAAGTACACCAATAGTTTTGATAACAGGCAAAATAAATTACGTCGAAATGATACAATTATTATTCATCTGAATAAAATCTAAGGTCGATCTAGTTTTCTTATCCTTAGTACATCATTGAATTCAACCTGCAATACGTTTAAAATAATATATTTTTGTCAACAACACATGTTGGTGTTCTTTCTAAGTTTTGCGTATATATATGTAAAACTTGTGTCGATTCACTTGTCAAGAATGCACGTATAGTCATCATAAACAATATGAAAGAATATTATTAACATGCATAACATAATTGGATATCGGTTTGCAAACAATGATCATGAAGTAACGAGAAAGCATGGTAAGGTGTTACACCCCAAAAATGTTAAAAGTGAAAAATGGGTTATGAAAAACTCACCTCGAAAATGAGGATGAAAGTTTGAAAGAGTCGAACAAACGAGGTGGAGAATCATGATGGATTATCCTAAACAAGTAATATGTATGCTAGATTTTAACACTAGTCTAAATGGAAAGAAAACTACGATATTGGGACTTAGAGATTTTTCTATAAAGAATGAGTTTAACTAAAATGAATTAAAGTTTATGTAAATCATTTGACATTTATTAGTTGAATAATGATTTGTAAATGCATAATTATAACTTATTAATATAAGCTTAAAAAACAACATTAAAAACAATAGATGATTAATTGTTTTGTTTTTTTAGTAACATAATAAATTATTTTATAGGTTGAATATAAATAAACAATAATCAATTTTCTTAATTAATTATTTAAAGATATCAAGTATATTAGTTCTATTATAAGAAATATTTAAACAATTTTTTGTTACAAATCATCTTATTTAAAAGAAAGTGTGTAAAAGTTTATGATCATCAACGAATCATAAGATTGAGATAAATATTCATGTTTGTTGCAAAATAAATAGGTTTGATCAAAGATTTAGAAAAATCAAAGTGTTTATCTTGGATATCCATGATCATAATGATTCTTAAAACATAAATATAAAATTTTACAATAAAAGTACCATGATCATGAAGAACAACTTATGAACAAGTATGAACAATTAAGGTAAAATAAAAAAATAAATAAAAAACACATGAAATGGTAAAACCTACTTGTTGGTGCTCTTAAGCTTAAGAAAAGAATGTATTGAGATGTGAAAATAATGGAGGATTAGTCCTCCTTTATAGTGAAATTATAGACTTGTTATGTCTTATTGAATTTATGAAAATTAATCATATTTAATATAAAGAAAAAAAAAATAAAATAGTTTAAGGGGTTTACAAAGTGTTTAACTCTTTCAATAAATTTATTTAATTAAAACATTCATTGGTTTTTTTTATTAGTTAAAAAAACATATGAAAAGATGATACTAATAATAATCCAAGAATAATTCTAGTGATTTGCATGAGAATAGTTCATGAATAATTTATCTTCATTATGATTGCTTTAAATGAGCATGCAATACTATAATAATTGCATAGAAATGATCACATAAAATACATGAAAAGAAAATTGAGATTAATTAATAACATTATATATATATATATATATATATATATATATATATATATATATATATATATATATATATATATATATAGGCTAAGTATAAAATGAAAACCCACTTGAGTTATGAAAACTCTAGAAACTCATTCTCAATCACATGTTTTTAATTAATGTTTAAATCTTGTGGTCCACAATTAGAGTGAATAAAAAATGTAAATATAAATATATCTTTTTCTCTCTCCTGAAAACATATATAAAAATTAGTAAAAAAATGTTCAAAAATAGCAAAACATTTTTTTTTTGATGTTTCGATATTTTGTATTAAATGTTGCAACATATATTACATGTAACAAAAAAAAAACGATGTTACATAGAGTTTTTGCGGGTTTTCACAACTCAAATGGGTTTTTCATTTTAACCTTACCCTATATATACATATATATATATATATATAAACAAAACCGAAAATTTTAAACGGCCGGGTTTTCGGGTTTGAAAATTAGTGAATGTTACAAGATTCGCAACGTTTTGAAATTTCGTCCCGAATTAAAATAAAAATAAAATTTAGAAAGAAAACACTACATGGAGTTGTTAAAAGTTTTAACAAATTATATATATATATATATATATATATATATATATATAAATGAAAGAAACATAAATAAATAAATAGCATAAATCTTTGAATGACTTGAAAATCTCCACAAATGGTATGACAAGGGCACTTATATATAGGATGTACGAGTGCACATTACCATGCCCATATGTAAGGCCCTCGAGCCCGGGTGCCCTACTTTCTCACTGGTTGGATTTACTCATTCACATTATTCGTAAAATCAGAGTTAATTAAAACATTTTGCGGAATAAAAGTCAACCATCATACATAACTTAAATACTTGTCTTAAGCGGAAACAAGATGAGTCTTAAACAATAAACATAAACGACACGAGAATCTTATTCATAGCGATGTCAGTCTTCATCTTATTGCCATGTGTCCCACTCAAGCAACCTGTCTCATCCTACTCACCTACATGCATACTAAAAGTCAGCTACGCTGAGTGAGTTCTAGGTAATCAATTAACATACAATACAATGACGTCCATACTTATACGCGTCCGAATATACGTATTTCGTACTTTACTTGCTATTACTCATTCATATATACTTTACATATATACATATGTATTTACACACTTCCTTCTTACTTTTCTAAGGTATACCATAAACTATCCTACTTCTACTATCTCGGATATTATCAGGGTCTGGTCCCTCAATCTCAGATATTTTTAAGGGTCTGGTCCTTCTATCCTAGATATTAATAGGGTCCGATCCCTCTAATCTCAGATATTATTTGGGTCTGGTCCCTACTATCCCATATATTATTAGGCTCTGGTCCCTTTATCACAATCTCAGATAGTATTAGGGTCTGGTCCCTCTATCACAATCTCATATATTATTAGGGTCTGGTCCCTTCTATCCCAGTTATTAATGGGTTTGGTCCCTTTGCCTCGTTTAACCATACAACCATACATGTCCCGTCAATCGTTCATGCATTACTTCCTATGCTTCCTATCATACGTGCATACTTTATACATATTTCAATTGTATATATAATAATTATATTTATATACGCACATTCATACAACGATTAATAATAACATTAAATAAATAATCATACACTTATCATTTATGATAAGTGTGTTAACTATCACATAGGAGTATGCTCACAGCCACGAAAAACGTCACAGAGAAAGGGGCTAGAACTCACCTGTAGGCGATTCCTCTCCGAATTAATAGCAACGCCTTTCTTCAACTGAGCTAGACTAACTATTAATAACGTACACATATTAATCCTCTATATTTGCTTATTATTTATTTTCTTAAGTTAACGGGGTTAAGTTAATTGAATCGACATGTATTCTTCTTTATCCGTTCATGCTAATTTAATATACTTTAACCTCATTTTACTATCGAACCGGCTTCATTAATTTGCATTCTTAACAATATTTATTATTATCGTATGTATATCTATTATTATATTATTTCATTATTGTATTAATTCATATTCTATCTTGTCTTAAGTTCTCATCTTCACATCTTATATATATATATATATATATATATATATATATATATAGGTACGGTTAAAATGAAAACCCACTTGAGTTGTGAAAACCCTATGTAACATCGTTTTTTTTGTTATATGTAATATATGTTGTAACATTTAATACAAAACATCGAAACATCAAAAAAAAATGTTTTGCTATCTTTTTACTAATTTTTATATATGTTTTCAAGAGAAAGAAAAAGTTATATTTATATTTACATTTTTTATTCACTTTAATTGTGGACCACAAAGATTAAACATTAATTAAAAACATGTGATTGAGAATGAGTTTTTAGAGTTTTTGCAACTCAAGTTGGTGTTTATTTTATACTTAGCCTATATATATATATATATATATATATATATATATATATATATATATATAGTATTCTATCAATTATCTTTCGTTCGTATGTTCCCTTCAATTCCTCTATTGATATAACGAGCTTTTATGTTCGAGTGTTTCTGAACGGGTCCCATAATTCATTGGTTTTTCATAAGGCGGGTTACGGGTTCGGGTTTCATTTACCTTGTATACTTTACTTTTTACCTTTAACGCTTAACATTATTATTATTATTATTATAGATTTACTATTCAAGTATTAATATTATTATAATACAACCCTTATTTATTATTATTATATATTTATATTATATTTACTTTATTATTATTAACTCACGTTCTTGACCCATTTGCAGGTTTACGTTTCCTTAAGCAAGTTCGGGTCGTGTCAGGTTCATATTTGACTCATGCTCGGTTAGGTTCTTATTTGCTTAAGCTAACTTTCATTTATAATCTCATTCCTTTACGTGAGGCGGTTCACGGGTCGGTAGACGAGTCGGGTCTCGCTTAAGTTCTTACGTTCATATTCCTCTTCTTTTAATATTTGTGAGTTATTATTATTATTGTTATCATCATCATCATCATCATCATCATCATCATATAAGTATTACCAAACACACCCCCTTCCTACTCCCTTCTCCTTTCTATTCTTTCTACTTTACGGCAACCCCACTGCCGCAGGTTCCCTCATTCCGGCAACCATGAAGACGAGAGTTAAGGGTTGGGTCTGATCAGGGCTAACTGTGTCGCACGATCCCGATCGCATGAAAGGAATGATTCGCAGGGAACGCGAATGGACTGAGTCGCATGAGGGAATTCGCTTGAAAGGTATTCGCACGACTGAGAGTGATTCGCATGAGGGATTTCGCACGGGATGCGAATCGGAAGAAATTCGCATATCATGCGATTCGATTCGCGTCGCACGAGGGTGTCTAGATCTGGTTCCACAGATCCATTCGCGTCGGGTTCCGCGCAGATTCTTCGTTCACCGGTGACGGACAGGGTAAGGTTGGGATGCTGTTTCACAGGGGTTCGGATACGAGATTTATTGAGTCGTTTGTGGTTCAGATCTGGGTTGATGGGCTACACCTCGGGTTCGCGTCTGCTCATTGTTCACTGGAAATGGGTTTCCACCTTTGCCGGTAATTCGTTTGTATCGTGTAAACAGGGCCCGATGGTTCGAGCCTCGACACATCTGGTTCGGGTTCAGTTTGGCCGATTGTTAAGATTCGGGTTTCACTGAACCCGTATGCACCAAGTAGTTATTATTATTTGTATCTAGTTGAATCTATGTCATTATTTATATTACTAGATTTGATTGAACTCGTTTATTTCATTTCATTTATGTCGGCTCGACCCGGTTGTAGACTCTCAGATTTCGGTTATTCATTTGTTATTAATTTTATCAAGAAATGAAAATAAACATACTATTTACCTTATAGGTTTGGTTAGATCTTGAATGTATAGAAAGATGGATTGTGTGTACAGGAGATTATTGTGTGTGTGTGTATGGGTGGGTGTGACAATGATTGGAAGATGATGATTGAATGATGAGTATAAGGATGGATTTAGGGTTTTTAAGGTTTAAATAGGCAAAGCCCAAAGGCCTTTTAGGCCCAAATTATCCTTAAGTCCAATTTACCTCTCCTAACCTTATCTATTCTATACATATTATTTACTTAACTTAATTAACGCAGCACGACATCCGTTTAAACGTACTTATATTATCTATTTAATTAATCTCTAAACGAGGATGTTACAAGTCTCTCCCCCTTAAAAATGTTTCGTCCTCGAAAACCTATTTATTGCACAGACAACTGCGGGTAGAACTTACGCATTTCTTACTCTGTTTCCCCATGTTGCATGTTTCACGCTTAACATTATTATTATCATTATTATTAACAACTTACTATTATTATTATTATTATAGATTTACTATTTAAGTATTAATATAATTATAATACAGCCCTTATTTATTATTATTATTATATATTTATATTATATTTACTTTATTATTATCAACTCACGTTCTTAACGCATTTGCTACTTTACGTTTCCTTAAGCGAGTTCGGGTCGTGTCGGGTTCATATTTGACTCATGCTCGGTTAGGTTCTTATTTGCTTAAGCTAACTTTCATTTATAATCTCATTCCTTTACATGAGGCGGTTCACGGGTCGTTAGACGAGTCGGGTCTCGGGTTCGGGTCTCGCTTAAGTTCTTACGTTCATATTCCATTACTTTTAATATTTATGAGTTATTATTATTAACATCATAGTTTATTATTATTATTATTATTATTATTATTATTATTATTATTATTATTATTATTATTATTATTATTATCGCCAAACACACCCCTTCCTTATCTTCATCTTCTTCTTCTCCTCTCCAAGTTCACGGCCACCATCGCCACCCCCCGTATCCCCATCTCCGGCCACACGCCGCCACCACCGCCGCCCTACTCCCTTCTCCTTTATGTTCTTTCTACTTTATGGCAACACCACCGCCGCTGGTTCCCCCATTCCGGCAAACATGAAG
This sequence comes from Bidens hawaiensis, assembly GCF_021521415.1. NCBI lineage: Eukaryota > Viridiplantae > Streptophyta > Magnoliopsida > Asterales > Asteraceae > Bidens > Bidens hawaiensis. Next base: position 32,240 of record NW_027497949.1, on the reverse strand, counting down.
ACGAGAGTTAAGGGTTGGGTCTGATCAGGGCTAACTGTGTCGCACCATTCCCATCGCATGAAAGGAATGATTCACAGGGAATGCGAATGGATTGAGTCGCATGAGGGAATTCGCTTGAAAGGTATTCGCGCGACTGAGAGTGATTCGCATGAGGGATTTCGCACGGGATGCGAATCAGAACAAATTCGCATATCATACGTTTCGATTCGCGTCGCACGAGGGTAACTAGATCTGGTTCGCACAGATCCATTCGCGTCGGGTTTAGTGCAGATTTGGGTTTCGGGTTTCACTGAACCCGTATGCACCAAGTAGTTATTATTATTTGTATCTAGTTGAATCTATGTCATTATTTATATTACTAGATTTGATTGAACTCGTTTATTTTGTTTCGTTTATGTCGGCTCGACCCGGTTGTAGACTCTCAGATTTTGGTCATTCATTTGTTATTAATTTTATCAAGAAATTAAAATAAACATACTATTTACCTCATAGGTTCGGTTAGATCTTGAATGTATAGAAAGATGGATTGTGTGTGTGTATGGGTGGGTGAGACAATGATTGGAAGATGATGATGGAATGATGAGGATAAGGATGGATTTAGGGTTTTTAAGGTTTAAATAGGCAAAGCCCAAAGGCCTTTTAGCCCAAATCATCCTTAAGTCCAATTTACCTCTCCTAACCTTATCTATTCTATACATATTATTTACTTAACTTAATTAACGCAACACGGCATCTGTTTAAATGAACTTATATTATCTATTTAATTAATCTCTAAAACGAGGATGTTACAACTTAATATTTTGCATTTTTCTCGTTTTCCTAAAATCATTCTAAGTACCATGTTATTGCACACAACCGTACTTACTCGTGATTTCCATTTGAGGATTTTGATAATTACTTGTCGACCCATAATTAACTTTATCATCATATGGTCCACATAATCCGTCCCATTGTGTGTGTTTGAAGATATAAACTATAAAATAAATTCGTATATGAAAGTTTGGAAAATCAAGAACAGTGATTTATAAGGATCACCACTAACAACAACAATATATAAACGAACCCTTCAGGTCAAGGATAGCGCGAAAATATTAGTCAAACTAAATAAATGAAACTATTGAAGTTTAAAAAAAATAAACGTTGTTATTGAAGTTACAATGAAATAAGGGGAACTCTTTAGTAACACAAAATAATTAGAATAATGAATGAAAAGCATTAAAGTGATGAACATCACAATAAATAAATGAAATAATGGGGCCGAGAATTGCATGGTGATTATATGAACATTGGGCTAACAAAAACTATAACCAAGTAAGTCGATAAGGCTTTGGGTTCAAGAATAAACGAAACTTTGATGTCAAAACATCAATATGAATAAAAGCAACACCGAGATCAAGAATAACAAAGTAAATAGTTCAACATTGAGTTTGAGAATAACAAGGTAAAACATTGAACTTAAAATAGATGAAACATTGAGATAAAAAAATAACAAGACGAATTGATGAAACATTGAGCTGGAACAAAACCAAACAAATAGCCAAAACAGTCCATGTAACATAAACTCAACCTATACACGTAACTTGTATTAGATAGCTATAAACATAGCCTCGCCTTTAAGTAAACGGATCCGTTCAGAGGTAGTAGGTCATAGAGAGTCCATGTCGAAATACAGTTTCTATTAGATAACTATGTACACAATTATGTTCATAGTCCCAATTTCCACTAAACGACTAGGTTTATGGGAAATTGGTCACATATTGCTAGATTGAGATAACAAAAGTAAACTGATTCAATAATGCAACTATGAATGAGGTATGTATTTCGTAATTGAGAGTAAATCCAAACAAAAATTGCTCAACAATCAACAAATAACCAAACTCAACTATAAACTTCATAAACAACCCTCTAAAGAATTAGATACATAAAATTATTTTGATTATGTCCAAATAGAATAATATGTATAAAAATATATAAATGAAGAAGGAAGAAAGAAAAACAAAACGAAGATTGCGATGCTTGTCTTCTCAAATGTGGGTTTGTGGTATGAAAGTTATTATGGGGATGTGCCATGATTTCTTAACCAAAACTCATTGGCGTTGACAAAGAGAGGGAAAAATATATTTTGAGATTCGTTTTAGGTTTGTGAAAATCGATTGCAAAAACGTGATGCTTTTATAATAATAATTTTTATGATAAAAAAAAATCTAAGCTAACTCTTAAAGTTTGCAAAACTTTACGAAAATTTATAATGTAAAAGGTTTCCTGTTAGGCAAAGTCCTAGAAAATAGAAGGACACCGGATAAAATGAATCGTTGAAAAATAGCCTCAAAGGGCTTAAGACTTGTTTGAAGCAAAATATTTTATTTTTATTTTTTAAGATTTCATTGGAGCAGTAGTAGTAGTAGTGGTAATGATAATAATAATAATAGTAATGATAAAAACAGTAATAATAATAGCAATGATAATTATTATTAAAATAATAGTAAAGATAATAATAAACCATTTTATGACTTAAAGTCCTTTTGAAGAAAATCAACTTGATTAAATATTTATTAATTAATTATTTAAAATAATCAAGAATTTGAAATTATAAATATAAGGTGTTCATAAAAGAAATGAATGTGGAAAAGTATACATAGATTTATTTAAAAAAAAAATAGACATGTTTGATGAATATGAAGGGACTAAGTATTGATGCTAGAAAATAAATAAACTTTAAGTGAAAAAGGGATGCGAGGTAAGGTATTGCATAGCGGAAACACGTTAGGCCTTTCTGAGTATTGCGGGTGTCCTCGGGTATAAAGTACGACATTGGGTTGAGTAACAACATAGTTTTGGCGGTTATTGTTGTGGATGGTGTGGGTTTTGATGAATTTTGGATTATCATGGTCGGGACCACGGAGGCCAATTGCTTGATAGTCTAGGATGTCATTTTGGGGGGTTGTGTTTCGAGGGAGACGCCGAGGAAAACGAGAAGACATGCTGTGAAGTGCAAAGGATTCGTGTGACATGGAACATAAATATGAAATTCGTATTAACAACCAAAAGAAATAAAGAAACATGAAACAAAATTTGAAATCGTAGTTGAAATGTTCATGAACCACTATGAGTTTTCGCATTTCAACAATGATTCACCTAAATTTTGAAACATCATTTGAAAACTATATCAAATTTGAAATCAGAATATCCATGAACCACCATGGATTTTCGTATCCCAATACAAACTAAATATAAACAGTGAAATAGAACTGAAAATCGGTTGTTCATGTACCACCATGAATTTTTGAATTTTCAATTCAAACCATAAAAATAAATTAACATATATAAACACAGAAAACGAATTGAAACTCAACTATTCATGTATCACCAAGACTTTTTGAAATTTTAATTTTAAACCATAATAGTAAATGAATATATAAATAAATAGAACAAATTGAAACTCGACTATTCATGTATCACCATGACATTTCGAATTTTCAATCGAAACCACAATAATAAATGAATATATAAATAAACATGATGAATTGAAACTCGACTATTCATGTATCACCATAACTTTTCGAATTTTTAATTAAAACTATAATATAAACATTGAATCTTGGAATCATATGCTGCATGAACCACCATGACTTGTATGCAATTTAAGAGTAGGAGTGCAACCATTTTCTATTCACAAAGGAAAATGGTCACATTTGACGGCTTAAAGTTGTGGTTCGTATAATGTTTCGTGTGATATGCTTTGGCTTAACAAGTTCCATCATCCATTTTGAACCCTCCAGGTAAGCAACTAGGTCCCGTGGTTGATTGGGATTTATACGCATTGCTTATCCTTAGGTTTATGAACTTTGGTGTCAAGGGTTCGTAAAACAAGTGTGTCCTTCTTCCATTTACTACATACCCGTTAAGTAAAACCATCTTTAAGGAATGCGAAAAATCAAAATCAAAATTTTTAATTCAAAAATCACAAAATCATAAAAAAATATCCAAAAGATTAAATGATATAGACAAAAGCCTTAGAATTTGTGTGTGAATACGAGTACTTGCGATATTATAAAATATTATACATATACTTGAATCATATGAACAATCTTAAAATATGAGGGTACATAGCACATAGGGTATACATGCAGTTTGGTGCCTAATGTTAGAGCATAATGTCTATTGCTAGGGTCTTAGATGTATTAGATATAATTGTGTTGAACTAAAATGTCAAATGTATAGTTTGTGTTTGTTAGTCAACGCATAAGTCTTTAAGTCAACGCATGGATATACGCCATATATCATATACGGACTTGATGATCTTGTTCATGTTTCCTATAAATTGGGGACTTATGCGCTATTATGTAGACTTTTGGTGAATGTTAAAGTGAGAGAATAGAGAGAAAGTTGCTACAAAGTCATATCTTGTAATCTTTGAAGTTATCAATGAAGAATGTGCTTAATGTTTACTTGTGTTGTTCACTCTCAATGGATTCCGTACTTTGAGATACAAGCTGTAACATCTAGAGATCCTAATTGTTGTATTCATCAGTATGACATCCTCTTTTAAGTGGTATCAGAGCTTTATGGCTCGTTACTAGCTTGAACATCACAAGTTTTCAAGGTTTTTGTCTCTACTAATTCAACCGTCAAAAGTCCTTCAATGTTTCACAAGACATTCCTTACCTATCTGTGACAAATCCTTCAAGTTTACACTCAAGTCCTACATCATTTGAACCTTAAAACTGCCAAAATTCCAAAAAGATGTCTTTTAGAGGATATGTCATATCAACGATACGTTATTCACGTATAACATATCCGGCGTATAACATATACGTCATATATGTTATAAGGTGAAAAACATATACGTGTGTATACATATACGTTGACCTTCATACATATCCGTTGACCACATCTTATACGTTGACGTTCATACATATCCGTTGACCAAGAGAAGAAGTTATACTTTGACCTTCATACATATCCGTTGACCAAGAGCAGAAGTTATACGTTGACATTCATACATATCCGTTGACCAAGAGCGGAAGTTATACGTTGACATTCTTTGACCAAAATGGAAAACTTTAGTGCGTTTGTGTCACAGCCTTCTACATTGCTTCAGGACATTAATCTCGAGATTGAAATGGGAACCTCAAACAAGCCACCTAAGCTTCTACGTATGGAAGATTATCCGTCTTGGGCTGACAAGTTTGAAACGTATGTACAAGCTTTGAATTATGAGACGCGGACGGCTGTTGAGGAAGAATACATTATTCCGAAGAATGAGAATAGGAGCAATTACAGGTTGTTACAAATTGCTGAAGGTGACAAAGATCAGTTATTAAGAGATAAGAAGATGTTGAATTTATTTCAACAAGCCATTGAAGCTGAAAATTTTCAATTACTACAACACAATGGCTCGTGCTACTCAATTTGGCAAGCTCAACTAAACAAGTATAGAGGAAATCCTGATATGAGGAAAAGCAAGATGGCACTGCTGAAGAAAGAGTTTGATATCTTTACTCAAGTTAAGGGGGAAACTTTTGCACAGTTGGTTGAGAGATATTGTCACTTAGTGAATGAAATGAAAAGATTAGGCATTGACAAGCCTGATTATGAGTACATTGATAAGCTGGCTGACGCACTTCTTGAAGAATGGGGCACTTTCATAATGATCCAACAGTCAAATCCTGTTGCATATGCCCGTTTAAACCTTGCTAGATTTATTGAAAAGCTTGAGGCACACAAATTAGAGCTTAGTAAAAGGCAGAAGATGAAATCAACAGCAGTTTCACAAGATGTTGGGTTGTATTTCAAAGGTTCACAAACTGCTACTTCTTCAAATCCTAAGATTCCCACAGCTTTTTGTGCTGAGTCAACTGGACAAGCTTGTGTTACAAATGTTCCTATTGTTTCTCATTACAGTAGCAGTTATTCAGGAACTATTCCAGTCTCTCAAACCACAAACCAAACAGATTCTGATGTGATTCAATGTAACATTGCCGTCAATCTGAAAAATGCTGGAAATATGACTACTGATACTGTTAAAGAACATTTAGGTTTTCTTGGATCAGTTCTAGAATCATATGAATGTCTGGTTGCGGGTCATATTGGAAACTACAATATGACTAAGGAAGATTACGATCAGATTGATCCAGAGGAAATGGAGATGAACGATATCAGGTGGTGCATGGCGAGTGTAATCAGAAGAGCATAGAGATTCTAGGATATAATTGGAAGAAATGTGCTAGATGGATCAACATCAAAGTTGGGTTTTGATAAATCTAAAGTGAGATGCTTTAGGTGCAAAGAAAAAGGACACTTCAAAAGGGAATGTATAAGCAGAAATGTGGATGATAATACTGCAAATCCCTTTGGTAGGGATTACTATAAACAGGCAATTTATCATCGAACTGAGGCATAATCATCAAAAGGCAAGAAACCGACAGAAGCATCTACCTCAAAACAAAACGCTGCTACAGCTCAGATGGACGAGGGTTTTGATTGGAACTTGGTGTTTCAAGCAAATGTAGCAGAAATAGTGGATGAGAAGGTTATTGATAATGTTGAAACTGTGATTAAAGTGGTTTAGGACAAAGTGAATGATTATGAAAAGAGTATAGATAAGAATGAGGATTGTGAACAGGTTGATCAAGTGGATGATAAGAAGACTTTAGATGACGAACTTCCACGAACATATGATACATGAGGATCCTTCTGAATATTTGATTTCATTATTTCCACCTGATATCATAGAAAGTTTTGCAGGTTGGTTTAACGGTGAAGAAGTACCTCGTGGAAAGATTGACTTTGGAGATAAAGAAGATGAGGTGATTTCAGAAGACAAAAAATCAGAAGATAAGAAGATAAGGAGGAATCAGTTGAGTTAAAAGTGGAGTTTGTTGAAGGTTTGATTACAGATGAAGATTCTAAAACTTCAAGTGAAGAATGTTCTCAAACAGAACAGGCACTCATGGCACATCACGTAACTCTAAAATCAAATATATGTGAAAAATGCGAATTACCATGTAATGAGTGTGACTTCAAAACTCTTGAAATTAAAGAGTTGAAAAAACATTATGATCAAGCTTTGTTAGATCTTAATAGGGTTAATGAGGCTTATATGAAATTGCAAAAATGTGAAAAGAATTTGTGGGTAAGTATTCAGCAAAATCAAAAGACAATTTCAATGTTACAACATACTGTGGAAGATAAACAAATTGCCATTAACAGACACATTAATGAAAATGCAGCTCTCAAACTTGAGTTGCAATCACTCAAGATTGAGACAGAAAGAGTTAACTTGAAATTAGTGAGTTATGCTGTTTCATCTTATGTTCTTGATCACATTATGCCTGGAACTAAAATCAAGGATGATGTGAACGAGAACACAACATCATGTGGTGATTATCATGCCGTGCCTCCACCAATGTGGATGCTTATATTCCAAATAAACCTAAGGGTTTGAAAAAGGCACTGAATATGGAAATTAAAACTCCATTGCATGATAACAATGTGTCTGATAATGATGAGTTTGTTGAAAGTGAAAAGATGGATAATCGTAGTTCTGATTGTGATATTTCAACCGGAATCAAAGTTGCAGAATCAGTGTTAACTGAAGAAAAAGTGGTTGAAAAGGAAAATCATGTTGATTCGAAGAGATTTTCTAAAACCAGATTTTATTCAAAGCAATCTTATCGGGTCAACCCAATTAATAAAATTATGTTTATGCATGGTAAGACCTCGGAATCTGAAAAAGAAGAAATTTTTTGTAATCAAACTAACCAAGAGTTTTAATCAACAAAAGAAAGAGCGTGAACAATCTGAAATGACATCTCCAGTTAACAAGTTTGTTGACCAGAGACGCTGTTTTTGCTGTAATGAAATTGGGCATGTTTTCTATGCTTGTCCCAATCGATTTAAGAATGATCATGCTCCATCTCAGAATTCTATCACCAAGAAACCTGGTCTAGGGTATGTGAGTAAAAAGAAACTAGTGATTGTTCCTGAAAATGTAAAAATATTGAAACATGATGAGGTTGTTAAAACTAATGATGAAAAGGGTGTTAAAATTGATGTTTCAAAGTCAAAAGTTTCAAAAACACTCGAACATCTTTTTACAACAAGAGGCAAGCCATAGGTTAGAATTGGGTGGCTAAAACTGTTGTTAAACCGCCAAAGGTTGTTGAGAAAGTAAAAACTAAATCTGATTCACAAGTAACTAGTGAGGATTTATTGTATTGTGATTCAGATATTGATGATATTAGGTTGTTGTACAAAAACCTCAAACAACCCAAGACCAAAAAGGCTTGGGTTTCCTTGTTTCACTAAAACTGTTTACTGTATGTGCAGGGGCTTCCAGTATCTCACGATTCCCGTTGGATAATGGATAGTGGAGCCTCTAGGCACATGACGGGTACTCTTCATCTTCTTAAAGATGTCAAATCTATTATGGAGGGTATGTTGGTTTTGCAGGAAACCAAGGAGGTCAAATTGTTGGAGAAGGTACATTGACAAAGGGAAAAGTTACTTTTGAGAATGTCAACTACATTTCAGAGTTGGAGAATAATTGCTGAGTATATCACAAATTTGTGATAAATATTTCTCTACAAATTTCAATGATCAAGAGTGTTTGATTTTGAAACCAGGTTTCGAAATATCTGAAGAATGGATACTTATGCGTGCTCCTCGTGAGAATGATTTTTAAATCATGAATATGAGTATTGCATCAACATCTTCGGGATCTGCTCAATGCTTTATTTCTAGGGCATCAGAACGAGAGTCAGTTTTATGGCATCGAAGAATGGGACATATAAGTGTGAGGAAGATGAATCATCTGATTCATAAGAACTTGGTTGAAGGAGTGAATGTGAGAAATTTTCAGTTGAATGAAAAGTGTTTGGACTATAAGAAGGGAAAACAGACCAAGAAATCACATCCGAAGAAACTCATTAACTCCATCAACTTACTTTTTGAACGTTTACATATGGATCTCTTTGGTCCGGTGAATGTCAAAAGTATCACAGGAGAACTTTATTGTCTTGTGGTTACTGATGATTATTCGAGATTTTCGTGGGTAATATTTTTGGAATCAAAGGATGAGGCGTATGATTCTCTCATGATTTTATTCAAGAAATTGGAGACGTATAATATACCGATCCGTCGAATCAGAAGTGATTATGGGACGAAGTTCAAGAACAACAAAATGCTTGAGTAGTGTAATGACCGAGATTCTTCATGAATTCAGTGCACCGTACACTCCGCAACAAAATGGGGCCGCTGAACAAAAGAATCGGACATTGATTGAAACAGCTCGAACTATGTTTTCAGATTCAAAATTACCAGTTAATTTTTGGTCAGAAGCAGTGCCTGCAACTTGTTATACACTTAACCGGGCGCTTATAGTCAAGAAATTTGGCAAGACTTGTTTTGAGCTAATTAATCGTCGAAAACCTAATTTGAAGTGGCTTGAACCGTTTGGATCAACATGCACTGTTCTTGAAGCAAGTGGGAAGTTTGGTCCCAAAGCTGTTGAAGGATTCTTTGTGTGATATGCTAGTCCACTGAGACGTGTATACATTCCTAGCCTCCACAAAATTGTTCAAGTCCAAAATGTTGATTGTCAAAGATATACTCCTACTGTTCAACGACCAGGAAATTCTAGGTTGTTTGATTACGAAAGCCTGTGGGAGAGTTTCAAACTCCCTGAGGAAATTCTTTCTGATGAAACTTTGATGATGTTATATAATCAACAATTATCAGAAGAGTGTATACAAACACCTGAAGTTCCTATGTCCGTTCTTCAAGATGTACCAGATCATGTTCAATTTGATGACATGCCAGAGACTACTCCTGTTTTTGATGATGATAGTGAGTCTAATAAGGAGATTATCGAAGCTATTTCTCATCTATTTCTTCTGAAGAGAATGTGAATAATCTTCAATCTAAAGTGTCAGTTCCTACAGAAGTGGTGCAAAGAACTTTATTGTAACACCCCGGCTTAAGCGGAAACGCCCGAGTGTGACGTATAGATTACTCAAACACACGTGGCACTATTAAGTGACCATAATAACATTAATTCATTAAATTGCCAAATACACAAGTTTAACAAATCACAATACAAGTTCAAATCAAAACTAAATCATAACAATGTCTCGTTTATTAAATAACCTAGGTATTCTAAGCGTCTTCTAGTCCTTCATCCTCTAATCACGGTACATGTAATATATGTATAAAATAAAGTCAGCTGTAAATAGCGGTGAGTTTCCACAGTTTTAAATACATACATAAAAACCGTACAACTCATGGACAAGTGATAAACAAGCAAGTAAGTCCTTTCCAGTTGGTAACAACCAATTTACTTGGGTAATCGCGCAAGTAAGGTCATTTCCAATTGGTAACAACCAACGTACTTGGATAATGAGGCCATTTTCCACTCGATACAAATGGACCGGAGTGCAAAGGGGGGCGTATGATCATACTTAATGAGGCTTCCCAACGTGCAAGTAATATTCGTGCAAGTAATACATGTAACACACAAGTCCATATATGAATTGTAGTTTTGTAATAGAAGAAACAATACTTGAAATTTTATAAGGATACATATGCTACCCCAAAACAATAAACATTAAAAAGGGGTGGTGAAAAACTCACCTTAGTAATTGAAGTAAGAGAAATAAGAATAACTTGAAAGCGTCAAGGGAAACCGAAGCAGTCAATCCGTACGAACTATAAATAAGAAATAAACACGACTTTTAATGACTATTCTATCGGGAGTCTAGGGTTGATTAATAGCATGAATAATTTTAGAAGTTAGTTATTAATTTATTATAATTCATTACAAATTTTATGGCTCTTTGATTATTAAATTATTATTTATGTTTTAACGGAAATCGGTTATTAATATGGTTTTAAGCGTTTTTTAATGGCGAGAAAACGAAGTTTATACATCCGAAATACTTGAACCATTGTTTATAAGTAAAAAATAAAGTTATTGTTTTAACGAGGCGATATTTAGGAAATTAAAGTTTACGTTACGTTTAACAAGCGATTTTTAATAACAACTTACGAAAACGAGAAACCTGATTTTTACATGTAAAATGGTGAGATATATTTTATAGTTAATTTACATAATTTTTATTTAATTTAAAAAGGTTTCTATAATTTTATTTTGATTTTTAAATGATTAAAAATGGTTAAGAAATGGTTCGAAAATTAATTACAAAAATCGGTTGTGACCCGGGTTCGAATCCGGGTCTCCGCGTTATAAGTTCCATGTGTTACCAGTTGCTCTAATAAGGTTAATGCCCTTCCCGAACTCTCCAGGTAAGCAACTGGGTCCAGCGTCTGATTGGATATATGCGCATTGCTTATCCTTAGGTTTCATGAACCTTTGTGTCAAGAGTTTGGGAAACAAGCACGTCCCCCTTCCAGTTACTACATACCCGCCACGACGAATCATCTTTATGCAGAAGAATTATCGGAACACCCAAACGAAACTTGTTTGTAAATCCTTTGAAAATTTTGAATTTTAGGCCTAAGCCTTGGACTTGTGTGTGCTTTTGTGTACATGAGGGGTAAACGAATTAAGCAATATAGCAATAATAGTAAGTGCGTTCAAACAATCAAATAAAGGCCCACATAATTTTCTAATCATGCAACCTAAACAATTTAAACAATTAAGCTATAGCTAAACTAGAACACTACGTCTAATGCCCTAACTTATAGCCACTGCTCTGATACCAATCTGTAACACCCCGACTTAAGCGGAAACGCCCGAGTGTGACGTACAGATTGCTCAAACACACGTGGCACTATTAAGTGACCATAATAACATTAATTCATTAAATTGCCAAGTACACAAGATTAACAAATCACAATACAAGTTCAAATCAAAACTTAATCATAACAATGTCTCTTTTATTAAATAACCTAGGTATTCTAAGCGTCTTCTATTCCTTCATCCTCTAATCACGGTACATGTAATATATGTATAAAATAAAGTCAGCTGTAAATAGCCGGTGAGTTTCCACAGTTTTAAATACATACATAAAAACCATACAACTCATGGACAAGTGATAAACAAGCAAGTAAGTCCTTTCCAGTTGGTAACAACCAACGTACTTGGGTAATCGCGCAAGTAAGGTCTTTTTCAATTGGTAACAACCAACGTACTTGGACAATGAGGCTCTTTTACACTCGATACAAATGGACCAGAGTGCAAAGGGGGGCATATGATCATACTTAATGAGGCTTCCCAACGTGCAAGTAATATTCGTGCAAGTAATACATGTAACACACAAGTCCATATACGAAATGTGGTTTTGTAATAGAAGAAACAATACTTGAACTTTTATAAGGATACACATTGTCACACCCCGACTAGCACAATGCGGAAACGTAAAACGGGAATGTAACAGACACCTCTGGTATCAACATATTGTTTATAAGGAAACATTACAAACTAATTTATAATATATTATATTTCATTGTTCTATCATTGTTTTACAGTCTAGGTGATTCAAACAAAACTAGTTCGTTAACTATACGATCTTACTACTAGTATCCTTGCTTCTATTCACATAGCATCAACCACACACCTTGGGCAAGTAACAGATCACCAAATCACTCCGATTTAGGTACACCTGAAAAGCAGTTTAAAACAGGTCAACTACTAGAGTTGGTGAGTTTCACGAGTTTCGAGAAAACAGTAATGAGTATTCACAAGTTAACACTTGTAATCATGAAAATTAGTATGTATGTATGTATGTAAATGATGTAATTATGCTAAGCTACAGTGAAACCTTGACTGTATGTGCTGCGTGCATCCATTTCCCACGCTCAATCAACCACTGTGGCCCCTTTCCGCCCACAACATGCCCCAAGTAGCTATGTCTAACACTACATAGCGTGTTGTATAATTATGGTCATGTGCAAACGGGGTAAAGTCTCAGCAATACATGCCGGCTCCGTTTGGGTTTGTCTAACCAATAGTACTATTCACAAGCCACTGGCTCGAAGTTAATCACTGTGTTGGTGGGGACTTTCGTGTGTTAGCACTTAGATAATTCACATCAATACATGTTTCAGGTATGTATATGTAATCAAACATGCTTTTCACCCAAAAGTTCGTAAAACTGTTTAAAGAGTGGGGTCATGAAACTCATGGTTTAGTAGATAATCAGTACTGTATCAGCTCGTGGTTTGTTCGGTCCGCTATCAGTAGTTCCTATAATCAATATTATAATAATATTAATATTTTAATATTATTATAATCTCAATACTAAACTGGGCTGTATAACTAATCTGGGTATAGCTGGAATGCCCAGAAAGTGGCAATAGGCTTAGGTTGTGATGTTGTTCAATGTCTAATACTTAGAACTGAACTTGGCTCAGATTCCCGTTTTCCCGGCTGAGCCAAGTTGTTCGTTTACGCGTTCAGAAAACAGTTATGGGAAAATAAGCTTGTGTAAATCTATTGGTTAATAAGATGATTAAGTTATAAAGAAGGATCACATACTGGGGTCCTGGATTAGCCACGGGGCCCGTTTCCGTTTATTCAGTTTGATTTAATAAGAAACGCGCACAATCCACCCGGATTGTTCAGGTTTCTCATAGAAAAGTTCGCTTTTACTTAATTAATCCAAAAATATGATTTTGAGCACTCTTGGTGTTTTGATATTCCCGCAGTTCGTTAGTCGCGAACTTGCCGATTTTTATAAAAACTGAATTTGTTTAATCTTTAAATTAGCATAATTAATTAACCGTTAATCATTAAATTATGAAAATTTAACCACTTATCAATTAAAATATTTAGATTTTTATTAAAATATCTTTCGAATTATTTACTGATTTATTAATATATAAAAAGTTATTTTATCAACTATATTTCGCCTGAAAATCGTCCGTTTACCCCAAAAAATTTTCAAAAATTCCACAAAAATTCCTGAATGCTCAAATAATGTTTGAAATCAACCTGTATCAATTCCAGAATGTAGAAAGCTCGTGCGATATTCTTTTCGGCCCAAATTCGGCTATAAAAATTCACACGAATGCATATAAACAAAACACCTTTAAACTTCTCCAAATGATCCCAAAATTCATATGTGATCAAAATAAATCAAATCTGAGTTCCCAGAAAAAATTCATAATTTTTGAAGTATTTTAGCTATTTTTCCCAAATAAACGTCCCAATTCGGTAATAAATTCGCCAAATATTCTCGGATGGTCGAAAAATTACCAAATTTGAACAGAGACTCATTGACATGGTCCCTAATGTCTCTGAAAAATTTAAAGGCCTAATAATATGCACATCACAACCTTAACCTAAATAGCCCGTAAGCGAGTGTTTCGGCATTACCTTAGCGGGTTTGACTCGTTTCCAACTTTCTAATCAAGTTTTCAGGTTCTTGTGCTTCTATGCAAGCTAGATAGAAGTCCTATATCACAAACCAAGCAGTTTTAATCAATAGAACAGCCTTTTAACTTAGGGCTTCGGCTAGTGCACAAAAACGAACTTTTGAACCGTAAAAACGCCGTTTCAACCCTTTAATCCGTGTTTATGGCCAAAAAAAAATCATGATTCTGATTGAAACAAGGTTTATCATCAAAGTATGTTTTTGAATGATTTTTGAGAGTTTTACATGGTTAACTATGATTTTTAACAATCAAGACATGTTTATATGTTGTTAAACGAGTTTAAACGAATCAAAAAATCGATTAATCATAAGGTTTTTACCTAGTTTTCTTGCTGGTTTTGGCTGTAGAATAAGAGTTCCAGAAGTTGTGTTTGAAAATATGTGTAAAAATATCTCAAATCTAGTTTATATGTGAAAGGAAAAATAAAGAGGGGTGGGGGGCAGTTGCGATCGGAAGTTCATGGGTTCACCTTGGGCCCATTTTGGCCCAAGTTTCTGATTTCTCAAGCCCAAATACAAAAATCCCAGTCCAAATGTAGTTCGGGTTCAGTTTTTGGCGCGAAAAACTTATCGGGTGCGTTAAACAGTGGGAAAACGTGTGTTTTTCGGCTAGTTTTGTGTAAAATTATAAAAACTATATGTTTGTAAAAATCAAAAATATTTTCACGGATCGCTTAAATTCAAATAAGTGTTTGGTAAGTATGTTTTGGCTTAACGGATGATACAATGCTTGGTTTGTAACTATCTTTCGCGTTTAAATCTATAGCGGGTAGTTAAACGAGCATATTTTCGTTTAACTTGTTTGCTATAGAACTAAGGCCATATTACTAATATTTTAGCTTGTATAGATTGTATATCACTTATAAATGGCCCCCCGAGATATCTGGGTCATAACCCGACCCGTTCGGTTAATCGTTCGTTTGTTACGCAAAAGGCGTTTATTTGCTTAATCGGTAAATACGTACTGACGTGTACCTTGTTTTGGCTCAAATGTCACATTCTCCCCCTGTTAGAAAATTTCGTCCCCGAAATTTGATTATTCAACCTTGTCTTTGTTCGGAAACAAGTGCGGGTATTTTTTTTTGAATTCGGATTTCCGCTCCCACGTGAATTCGGGTCCCCGTTTTGAGTTCCATCGAACTTTGACTAGAGTGATTTTGTTGTGTCTTAATTGTTTTATTTTTCCCTCTAATATTTCCACCGGTTCTTCAATGAAATTCAGTTTTTCGTTTATGTTTAGGTCTTTTAATGGCACCATTTCGGTTTCATCGGTAAGACACTTTTTCAGGTTCGAAACGTGAAAGACATCGTGAATAGAACTCAACTCCACAGGAAGTTTTAGTCGGTAAGCTACCGGACCTATTTTAGAAATGACTTCATATGACCCAATGTATCGCGGAGCTAGTTTGCTGATTTTACCGAATCGAATGACGCCTTTCCACAAGGATACTTTCAGAAAAACTTTGTCGCCTATTTCAAAGGATAACGGCTTTATACGAACATCAGCGTAGCTTTTCTGTCGATCTCGGGCGGTTTTTAATTTGCTTGTGATTTTACGGATTTTGTCAGTGGTTTCTTGAATCAAGTCAGATCGTGTAATTTGGGTATCTCCCACCTCAATCCAACACAAGGGTGATCTACATTTCCGCCCGTACAGCGCTTCATATGGTGCCGCTTGAATGCTACTGTGATAGCTATTGTTGTACGAAAATTCAACCAGTGGAAGATGTTGATCCCAATTTCCACCGAAGTCTAGTACACAAGCGCGAAGCAAATCTTCTAAGGTTTGAATGGTTTGCTCAGATTGACCGTCGGTATGGGGATGGTAGGCGGTACTTAGGTCAATTCAGGTTCCCAAAGCTTCTTGTACGGCTTGCCAGAAACAAGAGGTGAAATGGCTATCACGATCAGAAATAATTGAAACGGGTACGCCGTGTCGGGATATGATTTCATTTATGTAAATGTGAGCAAGTTTTTCGGTTGTGAACGTGGTTCGAATTGGAAGGAAGTGTGCGGATTTGGTTAGTCGGTCAACTATCACCCATATTGCATCATTTCCTCGGGAAGTTTTTGGGAGGTGTGTTACAAAATCCATGGTAATTTGTTCCCATTTTCATTGTGGTATTTCAGGTTGGTGCAACATTCCCGAAGGCTTTTGATATTCGGCTTTAACCCTCGAACAGGTTAAACATTTACTGACATACGTGGCTATATCATTCTTCATACCGGGCCACCAATAATACTCCTTCAAGCCCTTATACATCTTATATGTTCCAGGGTGAATGGAGTATTTGGACTTATGGGCTTCGTCCATGATCAAGTCACGCAGATTGCTGAAAGTGGGAATCCAAACTCGATTTTTGTAGTATAGAATTTCGTCAGTTCTTTCTTCAAAATGTTGTTCGGTCCCATGCAAGTTTTTATCTTCCAAGTGATCTCTTTTCAGAGCTTCATTTTGAGCAATACGAATCTGTTTGGTGAGACTGGTTTGGACAATCATTCCAAGTGCTCGGACCCGTAGTGGTTTGATCCTATCTTTTCTGCTCAAAGCATCTGCTACTATATTAGCCTTGCCCGGATGATATCGAATCTCACAGTCATAATCGTTCAACAGCTCTACCCATCTCCTTTGCCTCATGTTTAGTTCTTTCTTGTCGAAAATATGTTGTAGGCTCTTGTGGTCGGTGTATACTGTACATTTGGTGCCATACAAATAGTGCCTCCAGATCTTAAGTGCGAAAATAACCGCGCCCAGTTCCAAATCATGGGTAGTATAATTCCTCTCGTGCACCTTTAACTGTCGAGAAGCGTATGCTATGACTTTATTTCTTTGCATTAGTATGCATCCCAAACCTTTCCGGGACGCGTCACAATAATCTACCTTTCCGGGACGCGTCACAATAAACTACCATATCTTTGCATTAAGTGCGAAAACGTGTGTTTTTCGGCTAGTTTTGTGTAAAATTATATAAACATACTATATGTTTGTAAAAATCAAAAATATTTTCACGGATCGCTTAAAACATTTCAAATAAGTGTTTGGTAAGTCTTTTTTGGCTTAACGGATGATACAATGCTTGGTTTGTAAACTATCTTTCGCGTTTAAATCTATAGCGGGTAGTTAAACGAGCATATTTTCGTTTAACTTGTTTGCTATAGAACTAAGGCCATATTACTAATATATTAGCTTGTATAGATCGTATATCACTTATAGATGGCCCCCCGAGATATCTGGGTCATAACCCGACCCGTTCGGTTAATCGTTCGTTTGTTACGCAAAAGGCGTTTATTTGCTTAATCGGTAAATACGTACTGAGGTGTATCTTGTTTTGGCTCAAATGTCACACATATGCTACCCCAAAACAATAAAACATTAAAAAGGGGTGGTGAAAAACTCACCTTAGTAATTGAAGTAAGAGAAATAAGAATAACTTGAAAGCGTCAAGGGAAACCGAAGTGGTCAATCCTTACGAACTATAAATAAGAAATAAAAACGACTTTTAATGACTATTATATCGAGAGTCTAGGGTTGATTAATAGCATGAATAATTATAGAAGTTAGTTAATAATTTATTATAATTCATTACAAATTTTATGGCTCTTTGATTATTAAATTATTATTTATGTTATAACAGAAATCGGTTATTAATTTGGTTTTAAGCGTTTTAATGGCTACTTTCGTAATGATAATCTCACGGAAACTGGAAGAACAAGAATATGACATGAAATATCAAACAACATTGAAAGGTAGCCAGAATCTGACATTGTATGGTGGGTCGTTGCCGGAAAACAACACTGGAGGCTTAGTTCCTATTACAGCGTTTTTACTCTCAAAGTTCTTCTGATGGAACTCAAAGCTGTAATCTGACACCTAATATACGCTTTATGGCGTCTGAATAGAATGTTGGATCAAGTTAGTCAAGTTCACCGCCTAATGTGAATATGAAAGAGGCGGAAAAACAGTTTGCGTTCATGTATGCTTTCATGACATCTTACGAACAGCTTGTGAGAAGCAAGATTGCTACAAGCAAACTGACTGATGAAGATTATGATCAGATTGATCCAAACGATTTTGAACTCACGGACCTCAAGTGGAACATGGCCATGATAGTTCGTAAAGTAAAGAAGTTCATGCAGAGAACTGCTAAAGATCTACCCACTCTCAACAAAAAGGTAGGCTTTGATAAATTAAAAGTGAAGTGCTACAACTGCCAAGAGTTTGGGCATTTCACGAAGGAATGTGACAAGCCAAAGAAGGGATACACTGGTCCTTGCAACTTAGATCATACTTCAGGCAAAAGCAACAATGTGCCTGAAAAGAAATCGAAGACGACAGACGGGGATCAGGTCAAAGCAAGCAGTTCACAAGCATTGGTGGCTAATGAAGGGTAAGACTGGTCACAGAAGCTGTTGGGAAACCAAGCAAATCTTGCTATTGTTGAGCCTGCTGAGCATTTTGAGGATGCTAGTGGGGATAATTTATCTGAAGACAATGACACTTCAGAGTCAGAAACGGATTCTGATTGCTCAAGTGTTGAACAAACCGATCCGTTCGCCTGCATGGCGAAAATCGAAGAGGTTTATACCAATTATTCATTTAATGTATGTGTCAATGAATCACATGTGACATTCACAACAAAAGTTATTACCGAGTGTGATAAGTGTTACGAGTTCAAGTGTAAACTTGAATCTTCTTTGCAACAAAACGATCTACTCATTAATGAACTTTCAATGTTGAATGAGTGTCACAGACAAAAATCCAAACTTTTGGATCAATCAACGTTAAAAATTAAGAATTTGTCTGTGAGTAACCACGACTTGAAAGCCGAATTGAATCGTAAACTTGTGATTATTGAACAATATTTTCAAGAAATCCTAAAACTGCGAACCAGCATTACCAAACTTGAAAATAAAGTTTTAGAACTTCAAAATAAAATCAATAAGTTTAGAGATTCTTCGTTTCTTTTGAATGAAATCACTGAAGTATATCATTCACATCAAAATAACGGAAAGGCTAGATTGGGATTTGTGGAAATTCCTCCACCATTCAAAAGTGATTACTCGAGTATTCTAGAGGTGGTTGAATCAAAGACTGTTAAATCGAATACAACCTTTGAAAAACCCGAACGTATTTCTTTGAATGTTGAAAATGTTGAATCGGTTAAAACAACTCATGAAACGGTTCACATTAAAGGTAACTCGGTCTTTACCGAGAATGAAATCGATGGTTCGATTGAAGCATTGATTGAACCAGAAGAAATTGTTAAAAACAAAAACATTCCTTCTGATTATCACATTCTTTGTGAACCAGATTAATTTGAACAGGCTGTATACGGTACAAAATCTTCTGAGAACTCTTCAAACAAACCAAAGACTGCTTTTAATGTAAAATCGTCAGACAAACCGAAAGTGTTTGATGTGGAGTTTTGGAAATTTGTTAATCCTCAAAAAGATACTAAATTAAACAAAGGTCGGGTTTTTAAGTTGAAAGGACTTAACAAAGTCTTTTCCGATAAGGAAGTTCCGTTGAACTTACTCAAACCCGACATGATTGAAAGCGTATTCAATGATGATATGTCTAAAGTTACCGAGCTTGAAAAGGAATTTCTCAAATAAAAAACATCTAAAAATCAAGCCAAAGAAACTGTGAATACATTTAAACCTATAAAATTTGTTAAAATCATCTGGTTTAGAGAGTTCTTCGAACACGACAAACCTCGAATTTTGCAATAACAAAAAGGGCATAAAAGACACAGTTTCAGACCCGGTAACTCATGTGACTCCTAAGGTTGAGGTTGTTCAACCTAAGCCTTTACAATTGACCATTGTCGCACCACAAAAGATTATTGATACTCGTCTTTATTTCAAATGTGGTGAAACGGGTCATGTTGCTAAAAAATGTCGAGCTACGGTTGATAATGCTAAACAAGCACCAAAAAGTAAAATTCCAACTGTTGACATTGAACGTCAATCTATGGAATCACATATTGACGAATCATACATAATTTATTCAAACATCAATCCACGAAAGGTTGTTCAGGTTGATGATTCTAATATATCATGAAAATCGTTTGAACTTGTTCAACCGATCTGTAAGAACACGGATTCGGGAGTGATAAGAGACGGTTACTTGAAAAAAATATCCAAGAAACTGATTACTTATTCGCAAATGTCTCAATCATTCCCGAAATCATCTTTTAAAGTAAATGTTTCTCCAATATTATCGAAAGGAGGGCCCAAGACTGAGGCTTGGGCTGCCTTTTTGAACTAATCATTTTACCTCATGTGTAGAGTTCATCCAGAACAATATCTGAAGATAAATGGATCTTAGACAGTGGATGTTCTCGGCATATTACCAGAAACCTGGACTTCCTCAAAAATGTTCAAGATATTCATGGGGTTATGTGGCTTTGGCAAGAACAATGCGGGTATGATTACCAAAGAGGGAGAAGTATCTAAAGGCCGTATTACGTTCGAGAAAGTATATTATTGTGAGAAGGTAGATCATAATCTGTTGAGCGTTTCACAGATTTTTGACAAAAAGTATACTACCGTCCTCACTAATAAGGACTGTGTAATCCTTCAACCAGGATTCACGATTCCTGAAGAAATGGTTGTCATGAGATCTGAGATCGAATGATATTTATGTCCTCGAAATAAGTACTAACGTATCAATTTCACCTTCTAAAACGTATTTTATCTCAAAAGCAACTAAGAAAGACTCGATTCAATGGCATAGCGGATGGTACACATCCACATTCGCAAAATGAATCATCTAATTGCGAACGATCTTGTGGATGGTTTGTCCCTGAAGCACTTCAAGTTAAATGATCACTGTGTTGCCTATAAGAAGGGGAAGCAGAAGAAGAAGTCACACTCGAGCAAATTGATAAATTCGATTGATACTCCATTAGAGTGACTTCATATGGATCTATACGGTCCTTTGAATCGTGCTAGCATCGCGGGTGATGGTGATTATTATTGTTTGTTGTAACTGATGACTTCTCACAATACTCATGGGTATTATTTATACGGTTTAAAGATCAGACACCTTTTTTGATTCAGGACCTAATCACTAAGATCGAATCACTTTACAAACTAAAAGTGAGACGAATTCGTAATGACAATGGTACGGAATTCAAAAACAACGTGTTGGACTTCTTTTGTATTCAAAGGGTAATACATAGGGAGTTCAGTGCACCGTACATACCACAACAAAATGGTGTGTCTGAATGGAAGAACCAAACGTTAGTTGAGGCTGCTAGGACTATGCTAGCAGATTCTCACTTCCTGTTCAGTTCTGTAACGAGGCTGTGAATACCGCTTGCTACACGCTTAATCGAGTTGTAAGGCCCTGTTCCCAGGAGCCCTAATTTGGTGTTGGATTTACTCATAAACACAGTTCTAAATATCAGAGTTAATTTAAACTTCGCAGAATAATTTAAAACTTCAAACATCACATTACAAAACATTCGTTTTTGTCTTAACATACAAATTGTCTTTTCATAAACATTAATTAAAACAGTCATGACGCTTCATCATGGATGCCAGTCTCTTTAGTGCATGCCATATGTTCCTTCTCAAGCCAGCTACCTCAACCTATTTGCCTGCGTGCATACTAAAAGTCAGATACGCTTAGTGAGTTCTAGTTAATCAATTAGCATACATTACATTCATATTCTCACCCATACACATCCGAAGATACGTATTCATATCTTACTTACTATTACTTCCTTCATACATACTTTACATACATGCATACATACCTACATACTTTCTTTCATAAAACCCTATGGTATTCTACATTAAACATCACAGATATTGTAAGGGTCTGGTCCCTAACGTCATAGATATTATAACGGTCTTGTCCCTAACATCACAAATATTATAAGGGTCTGGTCCCTAACATCACAGATGTTATAAGGGTCTGGTCCCTAACATCACAGATATTATAAGGGTCTGGTCTCTAACATCACAGATATAATAAGGGTCCCTTCTACCTCGAATAACCATATAACCATACTTGTCTCGTCAATCATCCCTACATTTATCATACGTGCATACTTTACCTGTCTTATGTATATAATATATATAAATATATGCATACTCATTCTTGCAATCATCATATAGTAATAACATTCAATAGATCGTTATACACGTATCATACACTTATCAATTAAGTAAATGTATTAACTATCACATAGGAGTACGCACACAGCCTCGAAAGCATAACAGATAAAGGGGCTAGAACTCACCTGGATCCTGTTTCGTTCACCGTTAATGGTAATCCCCTTCCTGAGTTGTGCATGGCTAACTATGTAACACATCACGAGTGTCAGTTATCTATTACCACTACTTCATACATCCACATTAATGAAACCCTCAACTAACGGGGGTCCAGGGGCAGCGCCCCTGGTAGCGCGGTCTAGGGGCGGCCGCCCCTAGCAGGGTTCAAGGGGCAGAGAGCCTGGCTGGGCCATTTCATGAAATTTCGCATGGCCATTTCGCATGGGATTTCGCTTCGCATGCGATTTCGCTTCGCATACGATTTCGCTTCGCAGCGATTTCGCTTCGCATGGGATTTCACTTCGCATACGATCTCGCTTCGTATGGCGTGCGATGCGAAATTCTTGGATTTCGCATGGCATGCGATGCGAAGCCCTTTTTCATGCGAAAACCCCCTTTTTATTTCGTTTTTACCATTTTAAGGCCATTTTCCTCCGAGATTCTTCCTCGGGACCCGATTCTACTCTTTGTATGGATTTTGGGTCGTACCAACTTTGTATACCCGTGTTTTTCATGGTCCAAACATCATCTTTTGTCCTGTAACACCCCCGAGAGGTTATAACTTACCAAGTTTATGTTTTTCTTACATCCTACAACCCGATCTATTGTTCTATCAGTTTGCATGTTGATTCTACCATAAAACTTAGCCTTTTTATACCAACTCACCTTTTGTTCTCGGGTTTGGTTCAGATCTAAAACAACTCGAGGATCTGAACGTGATTCTTGGTGTTTGATGGCGTTTATACGCTAGATCCGTCCTTTAGCTCAGATTTGGATTCGGGTTTTAGAGAGAAAGTGTGTGTGGTTCTTGAGTGTGGGTGTTGTGTAAAGAAATGGAATGGATAAGAAGATGGGATATATATTGGGGGTCTAAGGGCCCCACCACCCACTTCCCATTCCAACCAAAACCTTATCCAAACATAAACACGCACACAATTAAACTAACGACACACAATTAATAATAAACTTCCCGTTATTTAATATTCATAGAAATGCGGATGTTACACGAGTCCTCACGGTTAATAAGTTCAAAAGACGAGTTACGAACTTCTTAATAACCGTAAGCCGAATTTAAAGTATTTGGAACCATTCGGGTGTCCGTGTATAGTTTTGAAGAAAGACGCCAAGAAATTCGATGAGAAGGCGCTCGAAGGATACTTTCTTGGGTATAATTCACCTAAGAAGCGGGTATCCAATATTTCTTCAGGGTGTGTAGAAGATTGGTTCAATGTTGATTGTCAGAGTTACACTACACCTCCAAACGGAAAAGGACCCGACTGGATGTTAGATTATGAATCATTATTTAATTCATTCACACCGTCGGTTGAAGATGTTTATGAAGACTTGGTTCGAGCCTATTTGGAAGATCAATGTATTCCAAAACCGAGTTCTTCTACATACGACGAGAATGAGTTATCTATTCAATCGGAAACATCGAATGATGTTTCTGAATCCTCCAATGAAGCTGAATTCGTTGACTCGTCTTCGGCCTCTTTGGAAGAAGCTCACGACTTAACCGAGCTGATTCAAACTAAGTTGAGTCACCGCCTGTCTCTTCAGACACAGCAGAGGAGAATATAACCAATCTTAGTGATACCATATTTGTTCCTGCGAATCCTTCCTTAAGTATTCACCCGAATCATCCTCAGGAACAGATAATCGGTAATGTAAGCGATGGTGTTAGAACACAGCGCCAAATTGCTAATGTATGTGATGAAGAAGCCGATCTTAATGTATATCTTACCGATGATTCTGTGATGTGTGTGTATGCGGATGTGCATGCCATGGGATCATAAACATTGCACGATACACCTATTTCTTATCTCAGATTGAACTGATGAGTGTCGCGATGACACTTAAGGAACCATCTTGGGTAGAAGCGATTCAGGAGGACCTGCAACAGTTCGTCAGACTAGGTGTATGGGACTTAATCAAGAAACCCGACAGAGTAAAGAAGGCTATACCGACGAAATGGGTTTATAAGTGCAACAAGGACGATCGTGGGGTGATCGTTCGAAACAAAGCACGATTGGTCGATTTTGGTTATAATCAGCAAGAAGGCATAGATTACACAGAGGTGTATACTCTAATAGCACGACTGGAAGCGATACGCATTTTCTTGGCCTATGCAGCTTACAAGAATTTTAAAGTGTATCAAATGGATGCCAAGTCTGCGTTTTTGAACGGGGAAATTCATGAAGAGGTGTATGTGAAACAACCTCCCGGTTTTGAAGATCCAAACCATCCAAAGCGAGGTTACCGCTTAAACAAAGCTCTTTATGGTTTACTTCAGGCCCTGAGAGCCTGGCGTCGCATCATGGAAAATTGTTGGTAAACCGTGGATATATTTCCGAATAGCACGAGACACGGGTGTTACGAGGCGCGATACTAGCAGGCTACGTTCCTTGAAACGATTTGAATAATTAGAATTATCACCTCTAATTTGCCTGAGTTCCCAGAATTCAGTCTCAAGTCTTTACAATTCATGATCAGGGAAAAATCGGATCCATGGGTGGTCTTGAAAGTGTTCCACCAAGTGAGAGTCTGTTAGTCGAAGACGCTCAAGGTAAACTTAGTCCTTTTGTGGTCCGGGCATTTGCAATGGAGAAATATGTTCTCTATTTTCTCATACCATTGAAGAAGTTTAGTGGTGCTCCTTCTCCAAGGTAAATGGGTGGTTTAGCACTATTGAATTGCTTGAAGTGAAAGTTGTTTGAAGGAGTAAATGAGCAGAATCATTAGAGTTAAGGCTTTGGAACTAAGTCATCATAGTTGGTATTGCAGCGGCAAATTCTTTGGTGATCCTTGCGGCTAGACGGTGATTATGAGAACCAGATGAATGACGTTGAATCCGAAAATTGGTACCAATGTAAGCAGCGGAATGTCATTAATAAAGATAAGCTACAATGTTTGTACTATGCATTTAAAACAAGGTGTAACTACACAACTATCTCTTCTCTGACACTGCTGCAATCCGTGTTGGGTTCTACTAATCTCCTAGGCATCTAATCTTCATTGTTATTGTTCGACATATGCCTCTATCCTTAGGCATACTCATTACAATGCTAATCCAAATTGCTATCCACAAGGTACCTGAATACATGTTAAAAAGTGTCAACTAAAAAATTGGTGAGTTCGTGAGTTTAGCTCACATACACATAAAAGAGTAAATTTATAAGAGCGCGCAAGTTTGCGTGTATGTAAGTATAAAGCATGGTGCACATCAATCAAGTCCACAGTCAATCCTGCATTTGATCATAAGCCTCCCCTCGACTTACAATCAAACGGAACCTGTCCCCGATTATTACTCTGCCAAGCAATAATCCAAACGTTTAGGTCATATGCCGCAACTGTCCGACGACCTCAGTGTGGTTTATCCGACATAGGGTCACTGTGCGTGGGGGTCTCCCAAATAGTACTAACCATACGAGCCATAGGCTCACTCCCCTGAGTTAATTATTGAGTAATTTAAAGTGGGACAAAAACATGGCAGAAACAGTTCTTGATAAACATCACACCATAACTAAATCACAGCATGTATTCAGCCCAAAAAGTTTAAGTAAAAAGGGCAGCACGAAACTCACCTCAGTCCGTATGCAATATGTATATGAAAGAAAATCAATGAGCTTGCACTATGCTAGAATTCACCAAGTACGCCTAGTATATATATTAGACAGTAATAAGTTATGGAAGAAAAACATAAAATTGGCTATTGATATTGTGTACTAGTTAATTTAAATATTGGCCAGCGTGTTTGGTTCCTGATGAATAAAGTTTCCTTTTATGGGAGTTTGTACTTAAATTAACTTAATAAGGTCGATGCTTCGTGTTTAGGTATATAATTCAACTTCCGGGAGTTTTAGTTACCTTGGTTCATTTGTCGGGTTTCGATAAAGTTTCCATTTTTGGAAAGTTCGGGCTTACGTTAAGGCTTCAGGTTACCGTATGACCATAAAATTTATATATATATTATTCATATCAAATGTTCAATTATTCTTGTTTAAAACAACCATATCTTGAGTTTACAAAAGTTGACAGTGCCGGTTACACCGGTGTTGGTCGGTTTTTAGCGGGAAGTTTAGAAATAATAGTTTAAGTAAACGATTGATCATGTAATTAAAACTTTTAATTTTCCAGAAACATATATTATACAAATTTACAAAAATATGTTATTTCCAGGTTTGGTTGTTCAGCAAGTTTGGTGTTTTACAGGTTTAGTCCTCGCATTCTCGTTTAACATTCGTTTTGGCAAAAACCGGGTTAAAGACTTAGCTAGTTTTTGGTAAAATAAGTGAACACTCAAAGAATTATTTTATCGACTTGTTTTTACTGTTAAAAATCAGAAACTTATTATTTCTGTATTTTCAAAATCCTTGTTCGGTTTATGTCGGTTCAACCGTAACTCGCATTTAAATGCCAGATCTTGACAAAATAGATGTTGTATCCATTAAAAATGTTTTACGATAAAGTAATTTAAAAATAAATTCTGGAAAATAAACATTTTGTATATATGAAGCATATTATTCTTTAAAAGCCGGCCCGTTCAGTTTTAAACGAAACAACAGTTTTAAGCATGTAAACGGGCCCTTTTTCTAAAACCACTTATCCTTCAATATCTTAACACTTATATATAGACATTTTAACTCATAAGTTTCTGTTTCGCATTCGTACTTTTATTTTTTCGATTCTTGAGAAATAACCCGTTTCCAAAAATGCCCTTCCGTTATGTTTTTAACAAAAACTCACTTTTCATCATCTAAAAAGTTAGGACATGTTATAATAAATTAAATTAAGTTGTTTTGACATTTCATAGGTTTTAAAAAGGTGCTCATGGCTGCATTTTCGCTAATGGCCCGGTTTTGGCCCGTTTGGGTTCTAGTTCGGTTTTAAAAATGATGATACATGTAATACAGTTCCAGGTCATGTTATAACTAATCATAATATTATGTTAAGAGCTGCAAATATATGTTATAATATTAGTTAGGCTGTAGAGCTTATTTCTTAGTTAAGCGAGTTACAAAAGTGTCGGTTCGGAAGACTTTTTACACACGGTTTAAAGGTATCTTTTCGGGCTGTTTTATACCAAGTTTTAAGGACTTAAAATAACATGTTTAACTTCTAGAAAAAATTATTAAAAACGTCCAGAAGTTAATATGGTCACTTATCTGGTTTGTTTTCAAACTAGTTAACACTTAACGAGTTACTGAACGCCTACAAGTTGGCTTTGGTTTTAAGGGCTGCACATTGTGAAATTTTAAGAGGTTCGTGATCATGCTCATATCAGTTTCTTTCTTTATATAATGTTATTAAGTCTTTGTTTTGTAACTTATTTGATTTGGGCGCAAGATAACTTCCAATAATACCCCTTTAGCTATATAATCAACTTAAACTTAGTTTTGATCATCAAATCATTTTATGACCTGCTATAATATAATAAAATGTGTTGTAATATCTTATCTTGGTTCATAAAACAACTATCGCTTTGATTAATGTTGCGGTTTCGGTTTTTGGCCCGTTAAGGACATAATTCGGTTTTTAAATATATGTTTCATGTAAAATAGTTATGGGTTAGATTATATATCATCAAAATATTATATTAAGGGCTGCAAAAAGATATGATGTTATCACTTGGGTTGCATGGCTTGTTTCCTAGTTAAAACGAGCTACCAAAGTGTCGGTTCGGATGGTTTATAATGCACGGTTTACTATTATTAGTTGAGGCTGGAATTTTCCCGGTTTAAGGACTTAAATAAACATGTTTAACTTCTGAAAATCTTTTAAAACATCCAAAAGTTTACATGGTCACTTATTGGTTCGTTTTGGCCCGTTAGCACATTTTATTCGGTTTTGATAACGGCGTGTGAAGCGTTACCAGCTTTTGGACAGATTGTTTTCTTATGCTAACCTCATTATAAATATCATTCCAGGACATAAAATATGTCATACATGGGGATTGTGTTTTCGGGTCGGTTCTTTAGTTTTTACGTGTTTTTAAAGTGACTGTTTTTAAGTTAAATATCAAGGTGTTTATACTATCATTTAAAAGTTTAACTTGAGCATTTTAGGGGGTTCAAGTGCTGTTATAAGCTTCTGGAAAATATGGAGAATTTCCAGATTTTATACAATCTTGGTTTGGGTTCATTTTTGAATTGTTTTCGTGAATTTGGCAGCTAAGGTGGTTCCAGTTTGGTCATGGATTCACCACCATTTCTCCCCAGATTTTTGGTTACAAAACGGGTTATATTTTTGTGGGTTTTGGTAAGTTTAACAAGATTAATAAGTTCCGTTGATACCCCGTTTGTTTGGTTTAAGAACTGAGTTTTCGGTTAGGATTTGAGGCTTGTAAAAATCATTTTATAGCTGGTCATATGTTAGGGTTTTTGGATGGTTTCGGTGCCTACACATGATGTGGTTTTTCATGTGTCAGGCCTGGTCTTAACACATG
The DNA here is from genome assembly GCF_021521415.1 of Bidens hawaiensis. Lineage (NCBI taxonomy): Eukaryota > Viridiplantae > Streptophyta > Magnoliopsida > Asterales > Asteraceae > Bidens > Bidens hawaiensis. Next base: position 3,113 of record NW_027497949.1, on the reverse strand, counting down.
GGTTCTGATGTGTGAAACAAAACGGATGTAATGATGAACACGAAATCGCAGATACCTTCAATGATCAGAGAGTTCACCAGGGCTGGTCCCTCAGGCAATCCATAAGCAAAAGAATAGGTAGGCTGGGATTTTCGTATAAGAATTAGTATGAGCAGCAGGCTTATTAAAGAATGGAATGAATATCAATTAACAAGTTACCTGGTTTACTTATTCTTGGCAGGTTCGGTTCTTCAAGCAAGAGAACAATTTTACATATGATTGTAAGGGTGTGTTAAGATTGCAACTGATAGGGGATTAATAAAGAAGAGACCAACGTGCAGGAGATTTCTTGGGTGAAGAAAAATGCATGAATCTTGATTGGAAGCAGGATGAGGTTGAAGATGAGAGGGGGCAGGGACTGTCAGTAGCAGGTGATTGGAGGCAGGGGCGATGGTTTGGATTGGAGAGCAGGGATTGAGATTTGATTTAGATTGTTTTGTAATATTTCATACTATCTCTTATCATATCTTTTTATATTCATAAAATTCAAATAACAAGTTTTTAATAAATAACAAGGGGATCATTTTTAATATCAAAACATAGGGTTATGTAATTTAGATAGTATCTAGCGTGTCCCGAATCTCATTCATCAGAATTTGTTTAGTTTGATTCGGTGATCGAGCGGTAATATACGAAACCGTTGATGTTTGGGTTAGATATTTTGGATACCAGGTATGATTTAAATAATTGTTAAATGGTTCGTATAACTTTTGAAGTTATCAGGTTCGGGTTCGTTTAGGTTAAACGATCTATGTTTCGTTGATTAATTTGGGTCGAGCCCATGTTATAGATTATGATATTGGTATTAGACTTATCCGCATCTCTATCGAGGTCTACATAATCACCGGGTCGAGCCCACTAGTTATCATGTCGATGGTTCAGGCCAATCCCATTAATCTACAGTTCGTTTCAAGTATTCGACTAACATCACACTCGATATCTAACGATGAGTTTCTATTAAAAAAAAATTCTAACCCTATTTTTAGGGTTGTTACATGTCGGACTATGAGAATTAAAATGCATTGGTTTATTGAAGTAAAGTGAATAAATCAAATCATAAAAATTTGATTAAATAAAACCAAATAAACAAATGAGTAAACAAATTTCTTCGATTGGGTTGGGCTTTCCATGAGCCTTCCATGGCATTGTATTATCACAACTTATTAGCATACCAAAATGAATTTGTGAGTTGAGCTTCCCATGAGCTTTCCAGGGCATTTTATTGGCCCAACTAATAACATAACATCAATTTGTGAGTTGGACCTCCCATGAGCGTTCCATGGCATTTTAAATGGCCCAATTAAAATAACATAGCATCAACTTGTGAGTTGGGCCTCCGGCCTCCCATGAGCATTCCATGGCATTTTAAATGGCCCAACTAATTAACGAATTATCAAAATAATTGAGTTGGATAGCCCATGATCTCTCTATAGAATTTTAATTGATCCAACTAAATAGCTAATTTATGAAACCAAATATGAATAGTTGGAGCATCTCATGAATCACCACAAATGATAATGCTATAACAAACATAAAAATCAAAACATTTTGAGAAATGGATAGTTGGAGTGTTCATGGGTTAACATGGGTTTTTTTACCCAACTAAACACTTTTTAAAATAATAATATTAATGTTTGGAATTTTCCAAAATTAGCCACGAATCACTGTGAATTCGGTTTCTATATAAGGAAGGTAACCGTTTAACTGGTTACGTTGACCGCTTAAAGTTCGGTCGCATGACATTGTTCCGCTTTGGCCTATAAGATCAAGTACTATGGTCGGGTTATCTTCCAGGAAAGGAATATCATATTCCCTTTGATTCTTGAAATTGTTTTACAAGGCTCAAGTCACAGTTCTCTCCTTCTTCCAGTTATTACGAGAACTTGGCATTCTCCCTTGCTTTAAGGTGAAGGAGTAAAAACAAAATAAGGAAATTCTTAAGAAATTTCCCATAAATAAAAGAAATAAAAATCTAAGGTTTTTGAGAAAAGATTTAGAAAATATTTTGAGAATGAGGTGTAGCCTCGGAGTTTGTGTGTGCGTGCACATGATTAAATAATAAATAAATTGTAAACACATAAAAATAAAACACATAAGGCAATTAGTTAAACACGTATAAGGTCCTAAGCATGCTACTAGGACATTTCTAAAGACCTATCTTATAGCCTTTGGCTCTGATGCCAGTCTGTCACAACCCATCCTACGGCGGAATGTCGGGGTGTGAACTGTTAGTTCACAGCTCACAAGACACTATCATGCAATTTATACAAATAACTAATTTATTAATTTATAATTTCCCAAGCAAGTACACATCTTTCATCCAAATACAAAATTTAATCCTAAACAAATAACAAAAGTAAAAAATTCAAAACACTTTGTCTTTCTTTTATTAAGTAGCCTAATGCCCTTTCTAAATGATCTTTGTTGGGTTTTAACAAAATTATCAAAGACATATAACCTCTTCTATATGAAAAACGCAACGGAAAATAATTTTTAAATCTTGTTATTTAGATGAATATAAAACCCATTTTGTATGTAAAACCCAAAACCCGGATCCATACATGAACTACATGCTTACCGACACATAAACAACCATAAGAAGTTCATGCATGTCAACCTTTCAAGGAATTAAGATGGTTGAAGAAGATGATGTTGAATGACGAGTCTTCAAAGGAGAAAACTTCAAGAATGTATACATTCAAGCTTGCAACAAACACCTTGTATGCTAGGATTTTCACTTCAAAATTTTTCTTCTTGTTCTTCCTTTGCTTGGCTGAATTTTAGAAAGAAAATGAGAGAAAATTTTATGTCTTGTGTGTGTGTGTGTGTGAGAGAGAGAGAGAGATCAAATGTAGATGCAACCATGAGACCAATATATTTACTTGCATGTGATGGTAACATGAAGACAAAAGAGAGAAAGGGGGGAGGGGCGGCCACATGGGTCCCACCCAATTCAAAAATTCAAAAATCATATTATATTTTTTAAAACTTTTGTTATGTTGGTATTTTAAAATATGTAACATAACATAAGTAACATGCAAGAGTAATAAATCTTACATATAGTTATTTAACCA